>NC_047029.1:29316987-29618033 GCF_902652985.1 Pecten maximus
AATTTTCCGTGGGAAAAAAGAAGTTACTTAATATGTGTACGGGAAACTTGAACAAAAATACAATGGAGTGTATGGTGTAATTTAAGCTCAACTACGTATAAATGTCAGTTTGTTTTTGGAAAGTGTTAATTTCGTTTTCTATTTTATACTATTGCACGTTATTGTTTCAATTCGTCGACGGACAGTTTGAAAGAGAAAAGCGTGAGATCGAACTTCCGCCGCTAAAGATGGAACAGGGTTCTGTAAGTATGTGTGATATAGACACCGGGTTGAAACGTCTGATTATTTGGAACGGTATACAACTGCATGTTCTATGTCAGCGAACTTTGAGTTACTATCTGTTACAAATCATCGGTTTATCATAAATTGATGGAATAAAATACATTTCATCAGAATGGGTAACATAAGTATATTACGAACACATGATGTAGAGTTATTATACTATATAGAGTGAATGGTGTTTAAATGTTCAAAGGTTTCTGTTTCCGATTCCTCTGAGTCAAACGATGTTTACATAAAAAAGTGTTAATCAAAGAAGGCTTTAAATTATAATTTCAGTAGATACTCGTAATAAGAAGACATTGTATGTTTTGGAAAGAGCTGATATAGAGGCCGGATAGAATTCCATATGACATCATCTAATTTCTCATGTCACTCTATCTAGTTAATTAGAATGGTATATTTAACTGCATGAACTATGTCAGCAGACTTAAGGTCACTTTCTTTTTCTAAGCATCAGTTTATCAAAAAATGGTGGGATAAAATAAATAACCAAGTGAATGTGTGACCTTAGGTATATGATGTGGAATTTTCACATAAAATGGAGTTAATAATGATCTGGAAATTAAGGGGTTCTGTTTCGAATTCGTTTGAGCCAGACGATGCTTACATATCTTTTATTTACTGAAGATGGCTTTAAGTTATCATGCATTAATAACGATTGTGTATCACGTTGTAAGTCTGATCGCGTATGCCTCAAATATATGATTCTTTACTAAAGAATCCAGAAAAAAGAGATTACTGAATATAGTTTGTTTTGAAAATTACTAATCTCTTTATTTAGTTATTAATTTATTTTTGCAATTCATTGTTATCAACACAGGTTTTGTGTTATTGCACGTTTCTGTTTTATTTCGTTTGCTGACAGTTTAAAAGAGAAAGGCGTGCGAGCGAACTTCCGTTTAAGATGGAACAGGATGAGGTAAATATGTGTGATATAGACATTGGATTGAAATCCATGTGATATCTCATTTGGAACGGTTTATCACTGCATTTACTATGTCAGCAAACGTTGAGTTACTACCTTTTTATTAACATTATTTAATTAGAAATTGGTAAAATACAATAAATAACGATATGAATGTATAAACATAGATATGATTCGAACACAAAATGCTGAATTATTAAACGATGTGAAGTAAATGATGTTAAAATGTTAAAATGGTTCTGATTCGAATTCCTTTGAGCCAACAGATATATACACAAATAATTATTTACCGAAAATAGCTTTAAGTTATCACGTTTTTTTAATATCTTTTTTTTCTAATCATTAGTTTATCATAAATTGGTTGGATAAAGTAGATTACGATATGAATGTATAAACGTAGGTATATACCAATGAAAGATGGGAATAATCAATCAATATGGAATTAATGATGTCAAAATGTGTAAGGGATTCTGTTTCGAATTCGTTTAAGCCAGACGATGTTGACACAAACAAGTATTTACTGAAGATAGCTTTATGTTATCATTCCATTAATAACTATTATGTATGACTTCGCAAGACTGATCGCATATGCTTACAAATCAGATTACTTACTAGTGAATCCAGGAAAAAAAAGAAGTTATTAATATATAAACAGTAAAGATGAGCAAAAATAAGCCAAGTCCATCTTTAAATTTCCGTAGAAACCGTCAATAAGTAGATAACGTATTTTCATCAATTGCTTTTAACACACAATTTAGAGTATAGTGCAATTATCATGTAGTGATAACGACTATATCTGACCTCGTATGCTGCAATTTAACCTCAACTACGTCTTAATGTCAGTTTGTTTTGAACAGTACTATTCTCTTTATTTAGTTATTAATTTATTTTTACAATTCATTGTTATCAACATAATTTTTGTGTTATTGCACGTTTCTGTTTTATTTCGTTTGCTTACAGTTTAAAAGAGAAAGGCGTGCGAGCGAACTTCCGTTTAAGATGGAACAGGATGAGGTAAATATGTGTGATATAGACACTGGATCGAAATTCATATGATATCTTATTCCCAGTGGCACTATGTCTGATTATTTAGAACGGTATATAAATGCATGTACTATGTCAGCGAACTTTGAGTTACTATGTGTTACAAATCATTAGTTTATCAGAAATTGATGGAATTAAATACATTTCATAAGGATGTGTAACATAAGTTTATAGCGAACACATGATGTAGAATTATCATAACATATAGAGTTAATGGTGTTAAAATGTTCAAGGGTTTCTGTTTCCAATTCCTCGGAGTCAAACGACGTTAATATAAAAAAGTATTAATCAAAGAAGGCTTTAAATTATAATTTCCGTAGATACTCGTAATAAGTAGACATTGTATTTTTTTTTAAGTGTGATATAGAGGCCGGATAGAAATCCATATGACAACTAATTTCTCGTGGCACTGTATCTGGTTAATTAGAATGGTATATAACTGCATGAACTATGTCAGCAGACTTAAGGTCACTTTCTTTTCTTTTTCTAAGCATCAGTTGATGAAAAATTGGAAGAATAAAATAAATAACCATATGAAGGTGTGAACTTAGGTATATGATGTGGAATAATCACACAAAATGAAGTTAATGATGATAAAGAAATAAAGGGGTTCTGTTTCGAATCCGTTTGAGCCAGACGATGCTTACACATATTTCATTCACTGAAGATGGAATTTAGTTATCATGCATAAATAACGATTATTTATCGCGTTGTAAGCCTGATCGCGTTGGCCTCAAATCTATGATTTTTTACTAAAGAATCCAGAAAAAAAGAGATTACTGAATATAGTTTGTTTTGAAAAGTACTAATCTCTTTATTTAGTTATTAATTCATTTTTACAATTCATTGTTATCAACACAGGTTTTGTATTATTGCACGTTAAGGTTTTATTTCGTTTGCTTACAGTTTAAAAGAGAAAGGCGTGCAAGCGAACATCCGTTTAAGATGGAACAGGATGAGGTAAATATGTGTGATATAGACACCGGATCAAATCCATAAGATATCTTATTCCGAGTGGCACTGTCTGATTATATGGAACGGTATATAACTGCATGTACTATGTCAGCGAACTTTGAGTTACTATCTATTACAAATCATTAGATTACCATAAATTGATGGAATAAAAAACTTTTCATCAGAATGTGTAACATAAGTATATTACGAACACATGATGTAGAATTATCACACCATATAGAGTCAATGGTGTTTAAATGTTAAAGGGTGTATGTTTCCAATTCCTCGGAGTCAAACGACGTTTACATAAAAAAGTATTAATCAAAGTTGTCTTTAAATTATAATTTCCGTAAACACTCGTAACAAGTAGACATTGCATTTGTTTTAAAGTGTGATATAGAGGTTGAATAGAAATCGATATGACAACTAATTTCTCGTGGCACTCTATCTGGTTAATTAGAATGGTATATATAACTGCATGAACTATGTCAGCAGACATAAGGTCGCTTTATTTTTTTAAGCATCAGTTTATCAATAATGGGTTGAATAATATAAATAACCATATGAATGTGTGAACTTAGGTATATGATGTGGAATTATCATACAAAATGGAGTTAATGATGATAAAGAAATTAAGGGGTTCTGTTTCGAATTCGTTTGAGCCAGACGATGCTTACACATCTTTTATTTCCTGAAGATGGCTTTACGTTATCATGCATTAATAACGATTATGTATCACGTTGTAAGTCTGATCGCGTATGCCTCAAATATATGATTCTTTACTAAAGAATCCAGAAAAAAGAGATTACTGAATATAGTTTGTTTTGAAAATTACTAATCTCTTTATTTAGTTATTAATTTATTTTTGCAATTCATTGGTATCAACACAAGTTTTGTATTATTGCACGTTTCTGTTTTATTTCGTTTGCTGACAGTTTAAAAGAGAAAGGCGTGCGAGCGAACTTCCGTTTAAGATGGAACAGGATGAGGTAAATATGTGTGATATAGACATCGGATTGAAATCCATGTGATATCTCATTTGGAACGGTTTATCACTGCATTTACTATGTCAGCAAAGGTTGAGTTACTACCTTTTTATTAACATTATTTAATTAGAAATTGGTAAAATACAATAAATAACGATATGAATGTATAAACATAGATATGATTCGAACACAAAATGCTGAATTATTAAACGATGAGAAGTAAATGATGTTAAAATGTTTAAATGGTTCTGATTCGAATTCCTTTGAGGCAACAGATATATACACAAATAATTGTTTACCGAAAATAGCTTTAAGTTATCACGTTTTTTTAATATCTTTTTTTTCTAATCATTAGTTTATCATAAATTGGTTGGATAAAGTAGATTACGATATGAATGTATAAACGTAGGTATATACCAATGAAAGATGGGAATAATCAATCAATATGGAATTAATGATGTCAAAATGTGTAAGGGATTCTGTTTCGAATTCGTTTAAGCCAGACGATGTTGACACAAACAAGTATTTACTGAAGATAGCTTTATGTTATCATCCATTAATAACTATTATGTATGACTTCGCAAGACTGATCGCATATGCTTACAAATCAGATTACTTACTAGTGAATCCAGGAAAAAAAAGAAGTTATTAATATATAAACAGTAAAGATGAGCAAAAATAAGCCAAGTCCATCTTTAAATTTCCGTAGAAACCGTCAATAAGTAGATAACGTATTTTCATCAATTGCTTTACACACAATTTAGAGTATAGTGCAATTATGATGTAGTGATAACGACTATATCTGACCTCGTAAGGTGCAATTTAACCTCAACTACGTCTTAATGTCAGTTTGTTTTGAACAGTACTATTCTCTTTATTTAGTTATTAATTTATTTTTACAATTCATTGTTATCAACATAATTTTTGTGTTATTGCACGTTTCTGTTTTATTTCGTTTGCTTACAGTTTAAAAGAGAAAGGCGTGCGAGCGAACATCCGTTTAAGATGGAACAGGATGAGGTAAATATGTGTGATATAGACACCGGATCAAATCCATAAGATACCTTATTCCCAGTGGCACTGTCTGATTATTTGGAACGGTATATAACTGCATGTACTATGTCAGCGAACTTTGAGTTACTATCTATTACAAATCATTAGATTACCATAAATTGATGGAATAAAATACATTTCATAAGAATGTGTAACCTAAGTACCAGGTAGACATTGTATTTTTTTTGGAAAGAGCTGATATAGAGGCCAGATAGAAATCCATATGACATATAATTTCTCGTGGAACTCAATCTGGTTAATTAGAATGGTATATAACTGCATGAACTATGTCAGCAGACTTAAGGTCACTTTCTTTTCTTTTTCTAAGCATCAGTTGATGAAAAATTGAAAGAATAAAATAAATAACCATATGAATGTGTGAACTTAGGTATATGATGTGGAATAATCACACAAAATGAAGTTAATGATGATAAAGAAATAAAGGGGTTCTGTTTCGAATCCGTTTGAGCCAGACGATGCTTACACATATTTCATTCACTGAAGATGGAATTTAGTTATCATGCATAAATAACGATTATTTATCGCGTTGTAAGCCTGATCGCGTTGGCCTCAAATCTATGATTTTTTTACTAAAGAATCCAGAAAAAAAGAGATTACTGAATATAGTTTGTTTTGAAAAGTACTAATCTCTTTAAGTTATTAATTCATTTTTACAATTCATTGTTATCAACACAGGTTTTGTATTATTGCACGTTAAGGTTTTATTTCGTTTGCTTACAGTTTAAAAGAGAAAGGCGTGCAAGCGAACATCCGTTTAAGATGGAACAGGATGAGGTAAATATGTGTGATATAGACACCGGATCAAATCCATAAGATACCTTATTCCCAGTGGCACTATGTCTGATTATTTGGAACGGTATATAACTGCATGTACTATGTCAGCGAACGTTGAGTTACTATCTGTTACAAATCATTAGATTACCATAAATTGGTGGAATAAAATACATTTCATCAGAATGTGTAACCTAAGTAGCAGGTAGACATTGTATTTTTTTTTGGAAAGAGCTGATATAGAGGCCGGATAGAAATCCATATGACAACTAATTTCTCGTGGAACTCAATCTGGTTAATTAGAATGGTATATAACTGCATGAACTATGTCAGCAGACTTAAGGTCGCTTTATTTTTTTAAGCATCAGTTTATCAATAATGGGTTGAATAATATAAATAACCATATGAATGTGTGAACTTAGGTATATGATGAGGAATTATCATACAAAATGGAGTTAATGATGATAAAGAAATTAAGGGGTTCTGTTTCGAATTCGTTTGAGCCAGACGATGCTTACACATCTTTTATTTCCTGAAGGTGGCTTTACGTTATCATGCATTAATAACGATTATGTATCACGTTGTAAGTCTGATCGCGTATGCCTCAAATATATGATTCTTTACTAAAGAATCCAGAAAAAAGAGATTACTGAATATAGTTTGTTTTGAAAATTACTAATCTCTTTATTTAGTTATTAATTTATTTTTGCAATTCATTGTTATCAACACAGGTTTTGTATTATTGCACGTTTCTGTTTTATTTCGTTTGCTGACAGTTTAAAAGAGAAAGGCGTGCGAGCGAACTTCCGTTTAAGATGGAACAGGATGAGGTAAATATGTGTGATATAGACATCGGATTGAAATCCATGTGATATCTCATTTGGAACGGTTTATCACTGCATTTACTATGTCAGCAAAGGTTGAGTTACTACCTTTTTATTAACATTATTTAATTAGAAATTGGTAAAATACAATAAATAACGATATGAATGTATAAACATAGATATGATTCGAACACAAAATGCTGAATTATTAAACGATGATGAAGTAAATGATGTTAAAATGTTTAAATGGTTCTGATTCGAATTCCTTTGAGGCCAACAGATATATACACAAATAATTGTTTACCGAAAATAGCTTTAAGTTATCACGTTTTTTTAATATCTTTTTTTTCTAATCATTAGTTTATCATAAATTGGTTGGATAAAGTAGATTACGATATGAATGTATAAACGTAGGTATATACCAATGAAAGATGGGAATAATCAATCAATATGGAATTAATGATGTCAAAATGTGTAAGGGATTCTGTTTCGAATTCGTTTAAGCCAGACGATGTTGACACAAACAAGTATTTACTGAAGATAGCTTTATGTTATCATCCATTAATAACTATTATGTATGACTTCGCAAGACTGATCGCATATGCTTACAAATCAGATTACTTACTAGTGAATCCAGGAAAAAAAAGAAGTTATTAATATATAAACAGTAAAGATGAGCAAAAATAAGCCAAGTCCATCTTTAAATTTCCGTAGAAACCGTCAATAAGTAGATAACGTATTTTCATCAATTGCTTTTACACACAATTTAGAGTATAGTGCAATTATGATGTAGTGATAACGACTATATCTGACCTCGTAAGGTGCAATTTAACCTCAACTACGTCTTAATGTCAGTTTGTTTTGAACAGTACTATTCTCTTTATTTAGTTATTAATTTATTTTTACAATTCATTGTTATCAACATAATTTTTGTGTTATTGCACGTTTCTGTTTTATTTCGTTTGCTTACAGTTTAAAAGAGAAAGGCGTGCGAGCGAACTTCCGTTTAAGATGGAACAGGATGAGGTAAATATGTGTGATATAGACACCGGAACAAATAGATAAGATACCTTATTCCCAGTGGCACTATGTCTGATTATTTAGAACGGTATATAACTGCATGTACTATGTCAGCGAACTTTGAGTTACTATGTGTTACAAATCATTAGTTTATCATAAATTGATGGAATTAAATACATTTCATAAGAATGTGTAACATAAGTATATAGCGAACACATGATGTAGAATTATCACACCATATAAAGTCAATGTGTTTAAATGTTCAAGGGTTTCTGTTTCCGATTCCTCGGAATCAAACGATGTTTACATGAAAAAGTATTGATCAAAGATGGCTTTAAATTATAATTATCGTAAATACTCGTAATAAGAAGACATTCTATTTTTTGAAAATAGCTGATATAGAGGCCGGATAGAAATCCATATGACAACTAATTTCTCGTGGCACTGTATCTGGTTAATTAGAATGGTATATAACTGCATGAACTATGTCAGCAGACTTAAGGTCACTTTCTTTTCTTTTTCTAAGCATCAGTTTATCAATAATGGGTTGAATAATATAAATAACCATATGAATGTGTGAACTTAGGTATATGATGTGGAATAATCACACAAAATGGAGTTAATGATGATAAAGAAATAAAGGGGTTCTGTTTCAAATCCGTTTGATCCAGACGATGCTAACACATATTTCATTCACTGAAGATGGAATTTAGTTATCATGCATAAATAACGATTATTATCGCGTTGTAAGCCTGATCGCGTTGGCCTCAAATCTATGGGTTTTTTTACTAAAGAATCCAGAAAAAAAGAGATTACTGAATATAGTTTGTTTTGAAAAGTACTAATCTCTTTATGTAGTTATTAATTCATTTTTACAATTCATTGTTATCAACACAGGTTTTGTATTATTGCACGTTAAGGTTTTATTTCGTTTGCTTACAGTTTAAAAGAGAAAGGCGTGCAAGCGAACATCCGTTTAAGATGGAACAGGATGAGGTAAATATGTGTGATATAGACACCGGATCAAATCCATAAGATATCTTATTCCCAGTGGCACTGTCTGATTATTTGGAACGGTATATAACTGCATGTACTATGTCAGCGAACTTTGAGTTACTATCTATTACAAATCATTAGATTACATAAATTGATGGAATAAAATACATTTCATAAGAATGTGTAACCTAAGTAGCAGGTAGACCTTGTATTTTGTTTTGGAAAGAGCTGATATAGAGGCCGGATAGAAAACCATATGACAACTAATTTCTCGTGGAACTCAATCTGGTTAATTAGAATGGTATATAACTGCATGAACTATGTCAGCAGACCTAAGGTCGCTTTATTTTTTTAAGCATCAGTTTATCAATAATGGGTTGAATAATATGAATAACCATATGAATGTGTGAACTTAGGTATATGATGAGGAATTATCATACAAAATGGAGTTAATGATGATAAAGACATAAAGGGGTTCTGTTTCGAATTCGTTTGAGCCAGACGATGCTTACACATCTTTTATTTCCTGAAGGTGGCTTTACGTTATCATGCATTAATAACGATTATGTATCACGTTGTAAGTCTGATCGCGTATGCCTCAAATATATGATTCTTTACTAAAGAATCCAGAAAAAAGAGATTACTGAATATAGTTTGTTTTGAAAATTACTAATCTCTTTATTTAGTTATTAATTTATTTTTGCAATTCATTGTTATCAACACAGGTTTTGTATTATTGCACGTTTCTGTTTTATTTCGTTTGCTGACAGTTTAAAAGAGAAAGGCGTGCGAGCGAACTTCCGTTTAAGATGGAACAGGATGAGGTAAATATGTGTGATATAGACATCGGATTGAAATCCATGTGATATCTCATTTGGAACGGTTTATTACTGCATTTACTATGTCAGCAAAGGTTGAGTTACTACCTTTTTATTAACATTATTTAATTAGAAATTGGTAAAATACAATAAATAACGATATGAATGTATAAACATAGATATGATTCGAACACAAAATGCTGAATTATTAAACGATGTGAAGTAAATGATGTTAAAATGTTTAAATTGTTCTGATTCGAATTCCTTTGAGCCAACAGATATATACACAAATAATTATTTACCGAAAATAGCTTTAAGTTATCACGTTTTTTTAATATCTTTTTTTTCTAATCATTAGTTTATCATAAATTGGTTGGATAAAGTAGATTACGATATGAATGTATAAACGTAGGTATATACCAATGAAAGATGGGAATAACCAATCAATATGGAATTAATGATGTCAAAATGTGTAAGGGATTCTGTTTCGAATTCGTTTAAGCCAGACGATGTTGACACAAACAAGTATTTACTGAAGATAGCTTTATGTTATCATCCATTAATAACTATTATGTATGACTTCGCAAGACTGATCGCATATGCTTACAAATCAGATTACTTACTAGTGAATCCAGGAAAAAGAAGAAGTTATTAATATATAAACAGTAAAGATGAGCAAAAACAAGCCAAGTCCATCTTTAAATTTCCGTAGAAACCGTCAATAAGTAGATAACGTATTTTCATCAATTGCTTTTACACACAATTTAGAGTATAGTGCAATTATCATGTAGTGATAACGACTATATCTGACCTCGTATGGTGCAATTTAACCTCAACTACGTCTTAATGTCAGTTTGTTTTGAACAGTACTATTCTCTTTATTTAGTTATTAATTTATTTTTACAATTCATTGTTATCAACATAATTTTTGTGTTATTGCACGTTTCTGTTTTATTTCGTTTGCTTACAGTTTAAAAGAGAAAGGCGTGCGAGCGAACATCCGTTTAAGATGGAACAGGATGAGGTAAATATGTGTGATATAGACACCGGATCAAATCCATAAGATACCTTATTCCCAGTGGCACTATGTCTGATTATTTGGAACGGTATATAACTGCATGTACTATGTCAGCGAACTTTGAGTTACTATCTATTACAAATCATTAGATTACCATAAATTGATGGAATAAAATACATTTCATAAGAATGTGTAACCTAAGTACCAGGTAGACATTGTATTTTTTTTTGGAAAGAGCTGATATAGAGGCCAGAAAGAAATCCATATGACATATAATTTCTCGTGGAACTCAATCTGGTTAATTAGAATGGTATATAACTGCATGAACTATGTCAGCAGACTTAAGGTCACTTTCTTTTCTTTTTCTAAGCATCAGTTGATGAAAAATTGGAAGAATAAAATAAATAACCATATGAAGGTGTGAACTTAGGTATATGATGTGGAATTATCACACAAAATGAAGTTAATGATGATAAAGAAATAAAGGGGTTCTGTTTCGAATCCGTTTGAGCCAGACGATGCTTACACATATTTCATTCACTGAACATGGAATTTAGTTATCATGCATAAATAACGATTATTTATCGCGTTGTAAGCCTGATCGCGTTGGCCTCAAGTCTATGATTTTTTTACTAAAGAATCCGGAAAAAAAGAGATTACTGAATATAGTTTGTTTTGAAAAGTACTAATCTCTTTATTTAGTTATTAATTCATTTTTACAATTCATTGTTATCAACACAGGTTTTGTATTATTGCACGTTAAGGTTTTATTTCGTTTGCTTACAGTTTAAAAGAGAAAGGCGTGCAAGCGAACATCCGTTTAAGATGGAACAGGATGAGGTAAATATGTGTGATATAGACACCGGATCAAATCCATAAGATATCTTATTCCCAGTGGCACTGTCTGATTATTTGGAACGGTATATAACTGCATGTACTATGTCAGCGAACTTTGAGTTACTATCTATTACAAATCATTAGATTACCATAAATTGATGGAATAAAAAACTTTTCATCAGAATGTGTAACATAAGTATATTACGAACACATGATGTAGAATTATCACACCATATAGAGTCAATGGTGTTTAAATGTTAAAGGGTGTCTGTTTCCAATTCCTCGGAGTCAAACGACGTTTACATAAAAAAGTATTAATCAAAGTTGTCTTTAAATTATAATTTCCGTAAACACTCGTAACAAGTAGACATTGCATTTGTTTTAAAGTGTGATATAGAGGTTGAATAGAAACCGATATGACAACTAATTTCTCGTGGCACTCTATCTGGTTAATTAGAATGGTATATATAACTGCATGAACTATGTCAGCAGACATAAGGTCGCTTTATTTTTTTAAGCATCAGTTTATCAATAATGGGT
Source organism: Pecten maximus (assembly GCF_902652985.1). Taxonomy (NCBI): domain Eukaryota; kingdom Metazoa; phylum Mollusca; class Bivalvia; order Pectinida; family Pectinidae; genus Pecten; species Pecten maximus. The sequence continues at coordinate 29,329,077 of NC_047029.1, forward strand.
TGAATAATATAAATAACCATATGAATGTGTGAACTTAGGTATATGATGTGGAATTATCATACAAAATGGAGTTAATGATGATAAAGAAATTAAGGGGTTCTGTTTCGAATTCGTTTGAGCCAGACGATGCTTACACATCTTTTATTTCCTGAAGATGGCTTTACGTTATCATGCATTAATAACGATTATGTATCACGTTGTAAGTCTGATCGCGTATGCCTCAAATATATGATTCTTTACTAAAGAATCCAGAAAAAAGAGATTACTGAATATAGTTTGTTTTGAAAATTACTAATCTCTTTTAGTTATTAATTTATTTTTGCAATTCATTGTTATCAACACAGGTTTTGTATTATTGCACGTTTCTGTTTTATTTCGTTTGCTTACAGTTTAAAAGAGAAAGGCGTGCGAGCGAACATCCGTTTAAGATGGAACAGGATGAGGTAAATATGTGTGATATAGACACCGGAACAAATCCATAAGATATCTTATTCCCAGTGGTACTGTCTGATTATTTGGAACGGTATATAACTGCATGTACTATTTCAGTGAACTTTGAGTAACTATGTGTTACAAATCATTAGTTTATCATAAATTGATGGAATAAAATACATTTCATAAGAATGTGTAACATAAGTATATAGCGAACACATGATGTAGAATTATCACACCATATAGAGTCAATTGTGTTTAAATGTTCAGGGGTTTCTGTTTCCAATTCCTCTGAGTCGAACGATGTTTACATGAAAAAGTATTGATCAAAGATGGCTTTGAATTATAATTTTGGTAGATACTCGTAATAAGAAGACATTGTATTATTTTTGGAAAGAGCTGATATAGAGGCTGGATAGAAATCCATATGACATCTAACTTCTCGTGGAACTCAATCTGGTTAATTAGAATGGTATATAACTGCATGAAATATGTCAGCAGACTTAAGGTTACTTTCTTTTTCTAATCATCAGTTTATCAAAAATTGGCGGAATAAAATAAATAACCATATGAATGTGTGAACTTAGGTATAAGATGTGGAATAATCACACAAACTGGAGTTAATGATGATAAGGAATTTGAGCGGATGGCTTTAAGTTATCATGCATTAATAACGATTTTTTTTTATCGCGTTGTAAGTCTGATCGCGTATGCCTCAAATATATGATTTTTTACAAAAGAATCCAGAAAAAAAGAGATTACTAAATATACAAAAATGTAGTTTGTTTAGAACAGTACTATTCTCTTTATTGACCGATTAATTCATTTTTACAATTCATTGTTATCAACATAGTTTTTGTATTATTACAATTGACTGTTTTATTTCGTTTGCTGACAGTTTAAAAGAGAAAGGCGTGCGATCGAACTTCCGCAAGAGAGTGAACAGGATCAGGTAAATATGTGTGATATAGACACAGGATTGAAATCCATTTGATATATAATTTTCAGGTTAGCTATATCTGATTATTTGTAATGGTATTTAACTGCCTGGAATATTTCAGCAAGCTTTGAGTAACTATCTTTTTCTGCCTGAAAATCTGATTACTTACTAGTGAATCCAGGAATAAAAGACGTTACTTAATATATAAACAGTAAAGTTGAGCAAAAATACGCCAAGTCCATCTTTAAATTTCCGTAGAAACCATTAATAAGTAGACACCGTATTTTCATCAATTACTTTAACATGCATTTGAGAGTATTGTGCAATTTAAACCCAACTACGTCTTAATGTCATTATTCCCAGTGGCACTATGTCTGATTATTTGGAACGGTATATAACTGCATGTTCTATGTCAGAGAACTTTGAGTTACTATCTGTAACAAATCATTAGTTTATCATAAATTGATGGAATAAAATACATTTCATAAGAATGTGTAACATAAGTATATAGCGAACACATGATGTAGAATTATCACACCATATAGAGTCAATTGTGTTTAAATGTTCAGGGGTTTCTGTTTCCAATTCCTCTGAGTCGAACGATGTTTACATGAAAAAGTATTGATCAAAGATGGCTTTGAATTATAATTTTGGTAGATACTCGTAATAAGAAGACATTGTATTTTTTTTGGAAAGAGCTGATATAGAGGCCGGATAGAAATCCATATGACATCTAATTTCTCGTGGAACTCAATCTAGTTAATTAGAATGGTATATAACTGCATGAAATATGTCAGCAGACTTAAGGTCACTTTCTTTTCTTTTTCTAAGCATCGGTTGATCAAAAACTGGTGGAATAAAATAAATAACCATATGAATGTGTGAACTTAGGTATAAGATGTGGAATAATTACACAAAATGGAGTTTATGATGATAAAGGAATTCAGGGGTTCTGATTCGAATTCCTTTGAGCCAACAGATATATACACAAATCATTATTTACCGAAAATAGCTTTAAGTTATCACGTTTTTTTAATATCTTTTTTTTTCTAATCATAAGTTTATCATAAATTGGTTGGATAAAGTAGATTACGATATGAATGTATAAACGTAGGTATATACCAATGAAAGATGGGAATAATCAATCAATATGGAATTAATGATGTCAAAATATGTAAGGGATTCTGTTTCGAATTCGTTTAAGCCGGCGATGTTGACACAAACAAGTATTTACTGAAGATAGCTTTATGTTATCATCCATTAATAACTATTATGTATGACTTCGCAAGACTGATCGCATATGCTTACAAATCAGATTACTTACTAGTGAATCCAGGAAAAAAAGTTATTAATATATAAACAGTAAAGATGAGCAAAAATAAGCCAAGTCCATCTTTAAATTTCCGTAGAAACCGTCAATAAGTAGATAACGTATTTTCATCAATTGCTTTAACACACAATTTAGAGTATAGTGCAATTATCATGTAGTGATAACGACTATATCTGTCCTCGTAAGGTGCAATTTAAGCTCAACTACGTCTTAATGTCAGTTTGTTTTGAACAGTAATATTATCTTTATTGACCTATTAATTCATTTTTACAAGTCATTGTTATCAATATAGTTTTTGTATTATTACAATTGACTGTTCTATTTCGTTTGCTGACAGTTTAAAAGAGAAAGGCGTGCGATCGAACTTCCGGAAGAGAGTGAACAGGATCAGGTAAATATGTGTGATATAGACACAGGATTGAAATCCCTGTGATATATAATTTTCAGGTTAGCTATAGCTGATTATTTGTAATGGTATTTAACTGCCTGGAATATTTCAGCAACCTTTGAGTTACTATCTTTTTCTAAGCATCAATTGATTATAAATTGACGGAATCAAATAGATAACGATATGAATGTATAAACAAAAGTATAAAATGAACAAATGATGTGGCATTATGCAAAATGGAGTTAATGATGTTAACATGTTTAAAGGGTTCTGATTAGAATTCCGTTGAGCCAAACGATGTTTACACAAACAATTATTTACCAAAGATAGCTTTATGTAATCATGTATTGATAACCTTTATGTATGACTTAAGAATTATGACGCACGACTCATCGTATATGCCTGAAAATCTGATTACTTACTGGTAAATCCAGGAATGAAAGACGTTACTTAATATATAAACAGTAAAGTTGAGCAAAAAATACGCCAAGTCCATCTTTAAATTTCCGTAGAAACCGTTAAAAAGTAGACGCCGTATTTTCATCAATTGCTTTAACATGCATTTGAAATATGGTACAATTTAAGAGCAACTACGTCTTAATGTTAGTTTGTTTTGAACAGTAGTATTCTCTTTATTTACTTATTAATTCAGTTTTGCAATATATTGTTATCAGCATAGTTTTTGTATTATTGCACGTTACTGCTTTATTCCGTTTGTTGACAGTTTAAAAGAGAAAGGCGTGCGATCGAATTTCCGCTAGAGGAGGAAGAGGATCAGGTAAACATGTGTGATAAAGACACCGGATTGAAATCCATATGATATGTAATTTCCAGTGGCACTACATCTGATTATTTGGAACGGTATATAACTGCATGCACTATGTCAACAAACGTTGAGATACTACCTTTTATTCATCTTAAGTTTATCATGAATTGGTTATAAAATAGAGTACCATCAGAATGTGTAAACATAGGTATATAACGAAAACATGTTGTAGAATTATCATACAATATGGAGTTGATGATGTTAAAATACTTATGAGGTTCTGTTTCCAATTCATTTGAGTCAAATGATGTTTACACAAACTATAATGTACCAAAGATGGATTTAAGTTATCATGTAGTGATAACGACTATATGTGACTTCGTAAGACTGATATCGTATTCCTAAAATATCTGATTACGTACTAGGGAATACAGAAAACGGAGGTTACTTAGCATGTATATGGAAAACTTCAGCAAAACTGCGACGGGCCTTTATTTCTATTTCCTAAAATACTCGTAATATGTATAATTTCTTAAATTGTCATAACACACAATTGAGTGTATGGAGTTATTCTAGCTAAACTACATTTAAGTGTCAGTTTGTTTTGAAAAGTGCTAATCTTTTCATTTATTATTTAGCAATTCATTTTTATTAACACAGTTTTGTATTATTGTACGTTACTGTTTTATTTCGTTGGCGGACAGTTTGAAAGAGAAAAGCGTTCGATCGTACTCGTACCAAGGATGGAACAGGATCACGTAAGTTTGTGTGTTATAGACAACGAATTGAAATCCATATGACATCTAATTTTCTGTTGAACTATAACTAATTAATTCGAACGCTTGATAAATAGTATAATATGTCAGCAAACGTTGTTTAATATTTTTTTCTAATCATTAGTTTATCATACATTGGTGGAATTAAGTAGATTGCGATATGAATGTCTGAACATAGGTATATACCGAACGCTAGATGGGAAAACCCAAGCAATATGGAATTCATAATGTTACAATGTTAAAAGGGTTCTGTTTCGAATTCGTTTAAGGCCATACAAGGTCTTCAAAATTATTTACCGAAGATAGCTGTAAGCTATCATGAAGTGATAACGACTATTCAAGACTGATCACGTATGTCTAAAATGTCTGATTACATACTAGGAAATACAGTAAAATGGAGGCTACTTAACATGTATATGGAAAACTTGATCAAAATTACGCCAGGCCCATCCTTAATTTCCGTAGATACCCGTATTAAGTATATATGGTTAAAATGCTATAACATACCGTGGAGTGTATGGTGCAATTTAAGCTCAACTCCGTCTGAATGCCCGACTGTTTTGAAAAGTGCTGTTATAGAGACCGGATAGAAATCCATTGACATCTAATTTTCCGTGGCACTCTATCTGGTTAATTAGAACGGTATATAAATGCATGAAATATGTCAGCAAACGTTTAGTTACTTTCTTTTTCTAAGTATCAGTTGATCATAAATAGGTGAAATAAAATAAATGACCATATGAATGTGTGAACATAGGTATACGATGTTGAATTATCACACAATATGGAGTTAATGATGATAAAGAAATAAAGGGGTTCTGTTTCGAATCCGTTTGAGCCAGACGATGCTTACACATATTTCATTCACTGAAGATGGAATTTAGTTATCATGCATAAATAACGATTATTTATCGCGTTGTAGGCCTGATTGCGTTGGCCTCAAATCTATGATTTTTTACTAAAGAATCCAGAAAAAAAAAGAGATTACTGAATATAGTTTGTTTTGAAAAGTACTAATCTCTTTATTTAGTTATTAATTTATTTTTACAATTCATTGTTATCAACATAATTTTTGTGTTATTGCACGTTTCTGTTTTATTTCGTTTGCTTACAGTTTAAAAGAGAAAGGCGTGCGAGCGAACATCCGTTTAAGATGGAACAGGGTGAGGTAAATATGTGTGATATAGACACCGGATCAAATCCATAAGATACCTTATTCCCAGTGGCACTATGTCTGATTATTTGGAACGGTATATAACTGCATGTACTATGTCAGCGAACTTTGAGTTACTATCTATTACAAATCATTAGATTACCATAAATTGATGGAATAAAATACATTTCATAGAAATGTGTAACCTAAGTACCATGTAGACATTGTATTTTTTTTGGAAAGAGCTGATATAGAGGCCAGATAGAAATCCATATGACATCTAATTTCTCGTGGAACTCAATCTGGTTAATTAGAATGGTATATAACTGCATGAACTATGTCAGCAGACTTAAGGTCACTTTCTTTTCTTTTTCTAAGCATCTGTTGATGAAAAATTGGAAGAATAAAATAAATAACCATATGAAGGTGTGAACTTAGGTATATGATGTGGAATAATCACACAAAATGAAGTTAATGATGATAAAGAAATAAAGGGGTTCTGTTTCGAATCCGTTTGAGCCAGACGATGCTTACACATATTTCATTCACTGAAGATGGAATTTAGTTATCATGCATAAATAACGATTATTTATCGCGTTGTAGGCCTGATCGCGTTGGCCTCAAATCTATGATTTTTTACTAAAGAATCCAGAAAAAAAGAGATTACTGAATATAGTTTGTTTTGAAAAGTACTAATATCTTTATTTAGTTATTAATTCATTTTTACAATTCATTGTTATCAACACAGGTTTTGTATTATTGCACGTTAAGGTTTTATTTCGTTTGCTTACAGTTTAAAAGAGAAAGGCGTGCGAGCGAACATCCGTTTAAGATGGAACAGGATGAGGTAAATATGTGTGATATAGACACCGGTTCAAATCCATAAGATATCTTATTCCCAGTGGCACTGTCTGATTATTTGGAACGGTATATAACTGCATGTACTATGTCAGCGAACTTTGAGTTACTATCTATTACAAATCATTAGATTACCATAAATTGATGGAATAAAAAACTTTTCATCAGAATGTGTAACATAAGTATATTACGAACACATGATGTAGAATTATCACACCACATAGAGTCAATGGTGTTTAAATGTTAAAGGGTGTCTGTTTCCAATTCCTCGGAGTCAAACGACGTTTACATAAAAAAGTATTAATCAAAGTTGTCTTTCAATTATAATTTCAGTAGACACTCGTAACAAGTACACATTGCATTTGTTTTAAAGTGTGATATAGAGGTTGAATAGAAATCGATATGACAACTAATTTCTCGTGGCACTCTATCTGGTTAATTAGAATGGTATCTATAACTGCATGAACTATGTCAGCAGACATAAGGTCGCTTTATTTTTTTAAGCATCAGTTGATCAATAATCGGTTGAATAATATAAATAACCATATGAATGTGTGAACTTAGGTATATGATGTGGAATTATCATACAAAATGGAGTTAATGATGATAAAGAAATTAAGGGGTTCTGTTTCGAATTCGTTTGAGCCAGACGATGCTTACACATCTTTTATTTCCTGAAGATGGCTTTACGTTATCATGCATTAATAACGATTATGTATCACGTTGTAAGTCTGATCGCGTATGCCTCAAATGTATGATTTTTTACTAAAGAATCCAGAAAAAAGAGATTACTGAATATAGTTTGTTTTGAAAATTACTAATCTCTTTATTTAGTTATTAATTTATTTTTGCAATTCATTGGTATCAACACAAGTTTTGTATTATTGCACGTTTCTGTTTTATTTTGTTTGCTGACAGTTTAAAAGAGAAAGGCGTGCGAGCGAACTTCCGTTTAACATGGAACAGGATGAGGTAAATATGTGTGATATAGACATCGGATTGAAATCCATGTGATATCTCATTTGGAACGGTTTATCACTGCATTTACTATGTCAGCAAAGGTTGAGTTACTACCTTTTTATTAACATAATTTAATTAGAAATTGGTAAAATACAATCAATAACGATATGAATGTATAAACATAGATATGATTCGAACACAAAATGCTGAATTATTAAACGATGTGAAGTAAATGATGTTAAAATGTTTAAATGGTTCTGATTCGAATTCCTTTGAGCCAACAGATATAGCCACATTTAATTATTTACCGAAAATAGCTTGAAGTTATCACGTTTTTTTTAATATCTTTTTTTTCTAATCATTAGTTTATCATAAATTGGTTGGATAAAGTAGATTACGATATGAATGTATAAACGTAGGTATATACCAATGAAAGATGGGAATAATCAATCAATATGGAATTAATGATGTCAAAATGTGTAAGGGATTCTGTTTCGAATTCGTTTAAGCCAGACGATGTTGACACAAACAAGTATTTACTGAAGATAGCTTTATGTTATCATCCATTAATAACTATTATGTATGACTTCGCAAAACTGATCGCATATGCTTACAAATCAGATTACTTACTAGTGAATCCAGGAAAAAAAAGAAGTTATTAATATATAAACAGTAAAGATGAGCAAAAATAAGCCAAGTCCATCTTTAAATTTCCGTAGAAACCGTCAATAAGTAGATAACGTATTTTCATCAATTGCTTTAACACACAATTTAGAGTATAGTGCAATTATCATGTAGTGATAACGACTATATCTGACCTCGTATGGTGCAATTTAACCTCAACTACGTCTTAATGTAAGTTTGTTTTGAACAGTACTATTCTCTTTATTGACCGATTAATTCATTTTTACAATTCATTGTTATCAACATAATTTTTGTATTATTACAATTGACTGTTTTATTTCGTTTGCTGACAGTTTAAAAGAGAAAGGCGTGCGATCGAATTTCCGCAAGAGAGTGAACAGGATCAGGTAAATATGTGTGATATAGACACAGGATTTAAATCCATTTGATATATAATTTTCAGGTTAGCTATATCTGATTATTTGTAATGGTATTTAACTGCCTGGAATATTTCAGCAAGCTTTGAGTAACTATCTTTTTCTGCCTGAAAATCTGATTACTTACTAGTGAATCCAGGAATAAAAGACGTTACTTAATATATAAACAGTAAAGTTGAGCAAAAATACGCCAAGTCCATCTTTAAATTTCCGTAGAAACCGTTAATAAGTAGACACCGTATTTTCATCAATTACTTTAACATGCATTTGAGAGTATTGTGCAATTTAAGCCCAACTACGTCTTAATGTCATTATTCCCAATGGCACTTTGTCTGATTATTTGGAACGGTATATAACTGCATGTTCTATGTCAGAGAACTTTGAGTTACTATCTGTAACAAACCATTAGTTTATCATAAATTGATGGAATAAAATACATTTCATAAGAATGTGTAACATAAGTATATAGCGAACACATGATGTAGAATTATCACACCATATAGAGTCAATGGTGTTTAAATGTTCAGGGGTTTCTGTTTCCAATTCCTCTGAGTCGAACGATGTTTTTATGAAAAAGTATTGATCAAAGATGGCTTTAAATTATAATTTTGGTAGATACTCGTAATAAGAAGACATTGTAATTTTTTTTGGAAAGAGCTGATATAGAGGCCGGATAGAAATCCATATGACATCTAATTTATCGTGCCACTCAATCTGGTTAATTAGAATGGTATATAACTGCATGAAATATGTCAGCAGACTTAAGGTTACTTTCTTTTTCTAAGCATCAGTTTATCAAAAATTGGCGGAATGAAATAAATAACCATATGAATGTGTGAACTTAGGTATAAGATGTGGAATAATCACACAAACTGGAGTTAATGATGATGAGGAATTTAAGCGGATGGCTTTAAGTTATCATGCATTAATAACGATTTTTTATCGCGTTGTAAGTCTGATCGCGTATGCCTCAAATATATGATTTTTTACAAAAGAATACAGAAAAAAAGAGATTACTGAATATAGTTTGTTTTGAACAGTACTATTCTCTTTATTGACCTATTAATACATTTTTACAATTCATTGTTGTCAACATAGTTTTTGTATTATTGCACGTTTCTGTTTTAGACATCGGATTGAAATCAATGTGATATCTCATTTGGAACGGTTTATTACTGCATGTACTATGTCAGCAAACGTTGAGTTACTACCTTTTTATTAACATTATTTAATTATAAATTGATAAAAATAAAAACACAGATATGATTGGAACACAAAATGCTGAATTACTAAACGATGTGAAGTTAATGATGTTAAAATGTTTCTGATTCGAATTCCTTTGAGCCAAGAGATATATACACAAACAACTATTTACCTAAAATAACTTTAAGTTATCACGTTGTTTTAATATCTTTTTCCCTAATCATAAGTTTATCATAAATTGATGGAATAAAGTAGATTACGATATGAATGTATAAACATAGGTATATACCGACGAAAGATGGGAATAATACATCAATATTGAATTAATGATGTCAAAATGTTTAAGAGATTCTGTTTCGAATTAGTTTTTCCAGATGATGTTTACACAAACAAATATTTACTGAAGATAGCTTTAAGTTATAGAAAAATATCACTTTTGCTGATTTGACCAATCAAATTCATGATTAGAAAATACCAAAATAATTGACCAATCAGAAATGCCGACATATATGTCAGCACCTGGACAGGGGAAACTACTTTTTTTTTGTTTACAAATTATCGCTGTAGTCCTAGTTAGCATACGGGGTAGGGTTTTCGTTGATAAAAATGTAATAAATAGTGTGGCTAATATTTTCATATTTTTCACTCGTGCTGCGCACTCGTGAAAAATATCAAAATATTAGCCCCACTCGTGAAATATATTTGGTATTACTGAAGACACTGTTAGATATCCTCTATTTCATCAATTGCTTTAACACACACATTTAGAGTATAGTGCAATTATCATGTAGTGATAACGACTATATCTGACCTCGTAAGGTGCAATTTAAGCTCAACTACGTCTTAATGTAAGTTTGTTTTGAACAGTAATATTCTCTTTATTGACCTATTAATTAATTTTTACAATTCATTGTTATCAATATAGTTTTTTTTGTATTATTGCACGTTACTGTTTTATTTCATTTGCTGACAGTTTAAAAGAGAAAGGCGTTCAATCGAACTTTCACAAGAGAGTGAACAGGATCAGGTAAATATGTGTGATATAGACACAGGATTGAAATCCCTGTGATATATAATTTTCAGGTTAGCTATAGCTGATTATTTGTAATGGTATTTAACTGCCTGGAATATTTCAGCAAGCTTTGAGTTACTATCTTTTTCTAAGCATTAATTGATTATAAATTGACGGAATCAAATAGATAACGATATGAATGTATAAACAAAAGTATAAATGAACAAATGATGTGGCATTATGCAAAATGGAGTTAATGATGTTAACATGTTTAAAGGGTTCTGATTCGAATTTCGTTGAGCCAAACGATGTTTACACAAACAATTATTTACCAAAGATAGCTTTATGTAATCATGTATTGATAACCTTTATGTATGACTTAAGAATTATGACGCACGACTGATCGTATATGCCTGAAAATCTGATTACTTACTAGTGAATCCAGGAATGAAAGACGTTACTTAATATATGTACATTAAAGTTGAGCAAAAATATGCCAAGTCCATCTTTAAATTTCCGTAGAAACCGTTAATAAGTAGTCACCGTATTTTCATCAATTTCTTTAACATGCATTTGAGAGTATGGTGCAATGTAAGCGCAACTACGTCTTAATGTCAGTTTGTTGTGAACAGTACTATTCTCTTTATTGACTTATTAATTCATTTTTACAATTCATTGTTATCAGCATAGTTTTTTTTATTATTGCACGTTATTGCTTTATCCGTTTGTTGACAGTTTAAAAGAGAACGGCGTTCGATCGAATTTCCGCTGGAGGATGTAGAGGATGGGGTAAATATGTGTGATAAAGACACCGGATTGAAATCGATATGATATGTAATTTTCCAGTGGCGCTATATCTTATTATTTGGAACGGTATATAACTGCATGTACTATGTCAACAAACGTTGAGATACTACCTTTTATTCATCTTAAGTTTATCATGAATTGGTTATAAAATAGAGTACCATCAGCATGTGTAAACATAGGTATATAACGAAAACATGTTGTAGAGTTATCATACAATATGCAGTTGGCGATGTTAAAATACTTATGAGGCTTTGTTTCCGATTCCTTTGAGTCAAACGATGTTTACTCAAACAATTGTTTTCCAAAGATGGCTTTATATTATTATGTAGAAAATAGTAGATTGTACAATTGGAAGCGAACCAGCATTTTGACGTTATAGTTGACACATCGAGGACAACTGCAATATGTTAAAGTAAAATATGCTGTTTATAAATATCTGTGGCTTTTACCAACCAAATGACTCATCACAGCAACCAACACATCAGGGAATACTATTGATAAGAACATGATTAACGTCAAATGTCTCATTCCAAGCTTTATTTTAATGTCTGGTGCCGTTGTCATCAAGATGTATTAAGAAGGTGTTCAAAGGGATTTATATATGTATATATATATATATATATTTTTTCAAATTAAACATATATAGGTTCTGGAATTAAATCAAATTGAAGATAGATATTTTGAAGAAAAATGTTAGGACACATGTATAATTTGAATTACTGAGCTACAACAGTTAGTTTTACAATAACAAACCGCCGTCGTTAATATATCAATGTATTCGTTATTATCATTGAAATGAAACTGAAAGTGAGAAGTACCTTACATTGTAATTATCTGCTGTCATTAGGTGAAAAGTACTTATATATATATATATATTTTTTTTTTTTTTTTAACTTTTTAAAAACAATTCATTGTTATTAAAATATTCTTTGCATTATTGCAAGTTAATGTTTTATTTCTTTTTCGGACTGGCCCGACAGTTTAAAAGAGAATAGCGTACGAGCGAACTTCCACCGCCAAAGATGGAACAAAATCAGTTAAATATGTTTGATATAGACACCGGATTGAAATCCATAAAATATATAATTTCTAGTGGCACTATATCTGATTATTTGGAACGGTATCTTACTGCATGAAATATACCCGGTATCAGCAAACTTTGAGTTACCTTCTTCTTCTAAACATTATTTAATCATAAATCAAAGGAATAAAATAGATAACGATACGAATGTATAAACGTAAGTATATAACGAACAAAAGATGTGGAATTATCAATCAATATAGAGTTAATGATGTTTCAATGTTGAAAGGGTTCAGATTAGAATTCCTTAGGCCAAGCAATGATTGCAATTGAGTAAAATGTTTATATCGATATCATAAATCGTTTGATCAAAAGGTATTTTTTCTAGGTTGGTTGAATGAAGCCATATCATGTTTACGTTACAGTTAGAGCAATTTGTAATGGTCAGTTTGTTTAAAAATGGCTAATCTTTTTTTTTCAAAGGATCTCCTTACCATACTACTTGACGTCCTCTTGGAAGACCGCTTTCATATTCCGTGATGGACCAAGTCCGACGATGACCTTTGCCCTACCGATTCCAGTAGACTAATCGTTACCACAATCGTCTCTTCTTCTATCCTTCTAAAATATGATATAATATAAGATTTATTCATATTTATTCGTATATTTGAGTGTAATTAAGTCACACTTGATTAAAAATAATTTTCCTCTGCTTCATTATCAAAGTTTTTCTCTTATTTGTTAATATTCAACAGAAATATCTTATGAATACCTGGATACTTCAGACATCGAGTGGCATCTGAAAGCTGAACTGTCCTTTTTAATGTGACCGGGGCTGACTGAAACCGGGACCGGTGAAGACCACCAAGAAAGATAACTCTGCTGGACTTAAAGCGATGTCTGATACTAGATATTTCCCCTTCAATAAATTGATAAAGTAATAATATCATAATGTTGTTTAAGTTGTTTTAAGGATTGAATCTTGATTTGGTCGATTTCATGGAGTCATGAATTGAGTTGCTCTTGGGAGAAATTTAATGAACTGCGAAGCAGTTCAAGTTGAATTTGTCTCAAGAGCAACTCAATTCATGACCCCATGAAATCGACCAAATCAAATTTCAATCCTTATATTTCAATTGGTTTTTTTTTTCGAATAAAAAAGTCGGTCTATATATTGCCTCGTAGCTAGTTCAAATCTCAATGCGGAAAAGCCCGAGGAGTTCCGGATTGTGCATGTCTAGTCGGTCGAGTAAAATAGTCCGCAATTTTAGGATAAAAACAGTATTACTTTGTCAAAGTAGAAGTATTTATCATATCTTGTCTTTCATAAAATACAAGAATACATTATAATTTGATAATTTGAACAATTATTCCATGTTTATAACAACAATGTAGAAAAAGTGAAATCGTTCAGCGGAAGGATTTTAACCATGTATTCATACGCACTGATCAGTGTTAATCTGGTCAAATTCATGAGCAAATGAAACAGATTAAGTTTGGTAGTTTCATTGAGTCAAACTTGAGAAGAAATTGAAATATTTGTTGATGAAAGAGTGATGATGCCGTTCTTCATATTTATTAATATACATTGCATGTATTTACAAAGTATGTACACACAGAAACAACATTACATGTTGATGTTAGGATAGTGTTAGTATCCCAGTCTACTAGCTGGACCAGACCCCGACCAGTCGCCTGTGGTAATGCGTCCCTGTTCGCCCTCTTCTTTGTGTGTCTATATTGACCACAACTCACATATAGTCAGTGAGTGATTAATTATTTGCTAACGTGTTGCGGGTTTAACATAATCAACCATGTAAAATACACACCGTTAACAGGAGATTAAAATGACAGAAATCAAAGGACACGTACATGAAACAATAATGTTTTGCCTGTGAATATATTAGATATAAAAGATAAAATAATTTTGGGTAAATTTTGAAATAATGTATTATATTTTAAATGTGATAGACGAAGAAATGTAATGTAAAATATTCTAGGGACATTAGTATGAATACAGAAACGCGTGCATATTACCTTCGGTAATATATATATATTGATATGTTTATAAATAGAAATGATAGGTACAAAGATTACGCTAAATTATCCAATATCAACCTAACCATGCCCGGTCAGATATGAAAAGACTGATTGGATAAATACCTAATTAAGTGCATCCAAGAGAGTTAAACTGTTTTTGAAACATAATAGAAAGTTAAAGAAGCTAATACCCCAACAAACGGGGATATACAGATAAAAGAAATATATTGTTATTTACCTCTTCTGTATTCAATCGTATACAGTGATACACGAGTATGTATCATCCCGAGAAAGATTCCAATGGTTCGAAAATAGAAAACATATTGATTTAAATTGCTTTATACCACAAACAATGAACATTTTATTGGGACCGACAAAGGAAGGGAGCCTAGAATGAGGAAATGTATTGTTGATAACATCAAAATTAAATTAATGAATCGTTTTAGTAAAGAAAATATAATTATGTGCAAATGTAATCAATCGTTTTAATAAGGAAATGATTATATTTCATCATAATTGATGTTAAGATTTTCAATTTCAAAATAGAACAACTAGTGATTAAAACTGTCCTCAAAATGAACACTTTATTACTTGAACGGTCCTCGTTGGGGATAAATAGCATGTAATGAAACTCTACTCATTAGTTGTACAGAAGAGTGAGGTTCTCAGAGGGAGAATGTAAGGTAGGGGGAAAAACTCCTTATCTATTGGTTTTTATGAACATGTAATTATGGATAAAAGTATTGGTTACTTGTTTATAATTAATGTAAACGCGTGTGGATTAATGTTCCATTTATAATCAAGTAGAACAAAATTCGGTATGTATTTAAATAAGTTCATTATTTAATAATATTCCCGTCATACAGTTCTGTTAGTTTTCTCGACCGGGTATTGATGTTAGGTGTCCAACGTCCTTATCGAGATGTTTTCCGTCGGCTCTCGTATTCTCGTTTGGTCACGTGACTGGCACGGGATGACAACATTAACACTCGGTCGATGTTTGTCATTTTCGTAAAAATGCACAGCACTTTTCATTGTTTTCGTACAAGTACCCTTCAAGCTTTTATCTGTTTCATAAGTATTGATTTTGGGTAGTCGGATGCTCTAGGACGATTTATAGAGCAAGTGTTATTAATGCTCATGCTTCAATATTGGAACTCTTCAGTATTTCAATTATCGATATCGGCATATAGAAACGAACAAACGTTTATAGACGAATGCAATTGTACCGAAACATGTTTCAGACAAAAATATTGGTCAATTATACATGTGTAGACATGTAGTAAGCTAGGTTACCTAATCTATATTGACCACATGTCTGTTGACCAGGGCATAAGATTAAATACCTGGCGTTAGTATGTATTATCTAACTTTATTATGTAAATGTTTATATCACCATGCCACGTGGACTACTGGACATGTGTATCTTTTGTATTTAAGAACCAGATAGTAAGCAGTCCGGGGCAGTAGTCGGGGGTCGGTCAACGGGCCACTCCAAGACAATGTCCTGGGCTGAAAGCCCAAGATAAGTCATTACACTACTGTGTGAAATATGCTTGTATGTAAACCATAATAAAAGGTTGACCAACGAATGAGTCCAAAGTTATGACTTTTATCATCACCTACAACATCACTAATGATGGAAGGACAAAAAACTATTAAATATTATACAATGGACCGAAATTAATTCAATCAATTATTTACAAATGATTTCCAAATACAGTTAAAAGTTATAGTTAGAAGTTTTCGGTCGTACATACAAGTTTTAAGATTAAACACTGGTAAAACCACTGTCCTCGTCGTTGCCATGAAAGCCTATCTAAGCTGCGAACTCGAATGCGCTGACAAAGTGAAAATTGAAGCCTTTGGACAACATGTCGTGTTTACTTCAAACTGAATTCGCATCTCAAATTGATTAATGTTGGTTTACCATACTTGATCAATAGAAATAAAAGAGAACTAACAAAAACACTAACATATACAGAATGAAGCCTTCGTGTCAGGCAGTACAGATACACCGCGGGCTCTATTAATAATTTGACGTCATGGGAATGTTCAAGTTGTAATAATGTACAACAATGTATCTTTTACATGAATACAATAATGAGCAACAAAATGGGACGCAACATTAACCCACATGCGAAGGTGTATTTCTTAAATATATTTACCTATTCCATAGCAAGACTTCTTGACCAATTTTACGTTAATAATTCTATAATAATTCTGCAGAATAAAAACACAAAGAGCAATAACTGCGTAAAAAATTGGTAGGATGATTAGAGATATCCGTTTTAGAGCTTTAATCCGGGCCAACAAGATTGATCAATATAAGTTCATATGACTTGCTTTGCATTTGATGTAAAATAGATAATGTTTACATTTTTGAACCTTTACAGTGTATTTATAACAGTAATAATATATTTTTCTGCTGACAGGTAAGGGAAATAACTCTTCCATTTAATATCCAAGAAGTAACGGATTGATGACAAAAAAAAAAAAAAAAAATGTGACAGTGTTGAAAATGATGGGGACTTTGCCGTATTCTTATTTACCCAGCTTAAAAAAGTAGACATTTCCGATTTCCAGGTACACAGATGTACCTACACGGACACGGACGCAGACTACTGGTAAATTGGGGGTCGTTTCAAAGGTGTATTTATATGCACATGGGTCAAATACTAGTGCTATAGGTGCGGATATGTTTATATATAGTTTATGACATGCATATTCGTTAGCAATATTAATTCAAAGTATCCCATAAATTTGTACGACAAGCAAACACATATGCAAATTGACCACAGCTCCATATTATGTATACACAATGTACTTGTGTATATATATACTGGTATACGAAATAACCACTGCTTGTCGGACACTAGCGGTCGCTAAGCTAACTCTATGTTGATATGGAAGCACAGAGTTTCACTATGCAATAAATGAAGAAAAAAACTATTACCATTTGCGTTTGATTTATTCTATTTTTTTTTTTTTATCAATGATATGTATCTCAAAGCCTATCCCGAAACTGCTTGGTGGGTCGGACAGCTCAGAGTCCGACAGTGATTGAACTGGGACGATACCCGGTATTATTTTAGAAAATTAAATGGAATTCACAAAACAAAAACGAAATGCTGTGTTCATCTTTGTTTCTACTTGGTCGTAAGATTGAATTGTGGTCAATTAAATACAATTACAAGCAAGGGGGTTCTCGACGACGTCCGAGTAAAATAAGGTCTGGTGGCAAAATCTTGAACTAATGAGCCACCATAATTTAGTGATATTGAAGCAAAATATTTATATTGATGATAACCTGTTGCTGCACAAAAAATATTACGTACCAAAACTCCTTATATAGGTATTAGTTATGTACTTAAATGTCGTAGATTTTACCAAACTATCTTTAGAAAGGGAAACTCATAGCAACAGAAAATGCGCAACAAAAGGTTTCGATGTACATGTACGAAACAGAGGTCATGTTGACACCGACGAAACATCTAACAAGCGATCATTCGTTATCGACTTTGCGTAATTCGGCCCGAATTTCATTCTTCGTGCGAACAGGCGAAACAACGGAAATGAATACATATAATTTTCGTATTTTGGGGTGAAAATTAGAATACACGAAATTGCACAAATAAAGTGTAAACATACATGCTACATGGACATATAAATAAAGTAAAGCGACAAACATGCATTAATTAAGATATTTAATAAAGTGATATTGTGGAGAGTGGAAACAATATCTCCGTAATGGGGTTTTATGGAGTTTGTTTGTAGCTTTTCGCATCCATACTTCAGTGTTGTCGCATACACATGTGTAGACTACATACACATGTGTATAATGCACGTGTATTGAAGTGTGTAGCCTATGTAAGTGTACATTGCACATGGATATAAATGTGTAGCCTAGGTATGTGTATAATGCACGTGAATTTAAGTGTGTAGCCTATATATGTGTATAATGCACGTGAATATAAATGTTCCTCGTCGAGGAGCTAGTATCAGTTAGAAAACGCATATAAATTCAAAACAAATAGTTTTTGAGACGACTCCCAATTTACAAGTAGTCCGTGTCGGTGTCCGTGTAGGTCCTCCGTCTACCTGAAAATAGGAAATGTCTAGTATGAAAGCTAATCCAAACGGAACTCCGATGACGAATATGGAACATTAACATGACCATGTGAACTTTTTCATATCGCTATATATCAAGCCTTGTTGACCAGTAAAGAAAATAAAAGAATATTTCGAACTTTTTTTCGGTGCTTGCCAACAGCATCCATACGCTAAACAGGCGACTTCTATGTTAAGAACTTGAAGATATCACGCCCTCTATCAATTTCCCGCATATAGCCACCACTTCCGAAGCAACGGCTGAAGGATATACAATGAGAAAGTTAAGTATCTATTTTTGAATACACATGAAATTAAAAAAGAAATTACAAATAAATGTATTAAACGATTGTATACAATAAATGCAAATACAATAATATTTAGAACGAAACTCTCCCAGTTAAATATTAATTAAGATATAATTTTGATACAAAAAAAAATGGCAACATGGAGGCTGCACTTTCTAGCATGTGACGGATAATTAAATTGAGCACATTGCAATCAATGTATCAATGTAAAATAACATTATGATAAAATAACCTATCAGTGTTAAATGTGTTTGACTAAAATATAAAACACCTACCAACTACACAATTTCCTCCCACAGTAAAGCCTCTCCTGTGCACCTATCCGGGCCAACAGGAGTAATCAATATAAACTGGTATAACTTCTCTCTCAATTGTTGTGAAAAATTAAAAAAAAGTTTACATTCAAATCGCATCGAATATATTTCAGAATATATTTTTGTAATACATAAAGATTACATAGCCAGTGTAAATATAATCTGTATTTTGGCGAAGGTAAACAAAGACAAAAGTGCCTTTCCTGCAACAATTATCAAAAAATAGCATTTTTTAGTGAAACACTATCAACAATGTTCCAAATATGTTTGACTTTTAAACGTTGTTTCACTTGGTCATTCGAATTAACGCACGCGCTAAAAATCTAAAATACAGCTGCTTTCAGTCACCCCCGAAAACAGCAGTCTATCATCAGATGGGGAATGTATTCCGACAATGCATATGCCAGTTACAGGATCAATGCGATTACCTAATGCAAACAAAATCATATAGAAATAATCTAACAATGTTCGTCTAAACAGCCGAACTAAGTCGGGTACTACGGTATCTCTCACCGGAAAAAGCATGGTACAGTACGAAGAGGGTGATTTGGTACTCAAACGCTCACAGAGCGTTGACCCGCGCAGCCCTCCGCTCATAATTTGCGCGGGTTTGCAGCGGGATTGCCGCGGGTTTTGAGCGGGCTTCGAGCGGATTGGCAGCAGGTTCGGGCGCGGGCTTGAGCGGGCTTGAGCGGTTTTGTAGCGGGCTTGAGCGGACTAGTAGCGGACCCGCTCGCCGGGCGGGCTTGTAGCGGACCCGCTCGAGCGGACTTGGAGCGGACCCGCTCGAGCGGAATTGTAGCGGACCCGCTCGAGCGGAATTGAATAGGACCCGCTCAATCAGTAATGACAGTAGACTTTCAACAGCCTGGTGTCGATTAATTATACTTTAATGACCATGTATATGTTTTCAGTTGTATTGTCCATCGTAAGTATTTATTGGATGATGTACCTCAACTATGAGATACAAATTCATACGTGTAATGTATTGCTCATGAAATCTATGTTATAAGTTTAATAATATCTGCAATGATGTACAATATGACAGTGTACTTGATTTCAGCCAATTTTGATAAAAACTATTTGTAGGGAAATATTGTAGTTATTAAAGTTCAAATAGACTATTTTCATGCATGTGCAAGATCACTCACGAGTCATAAATTCAGTAATATTGGATATAGTCGTCATTTAGTGTTAGGAGCTGAGTCAATACATTGTAAATGTATCCTGTGACTGCTAACTGGTGACCGCCTTCTTTGGGAAAACGGTAAGGTAATCATTCCGGTTAATGGTGGACAATGAACCAAGTGTCCGCAGTAGCATTATTTCATTCTTACGGAATGGGGACGGGTCAAAAGGCGGTTTTGTTATCATTTCTAGAGTACTTAGGACGGTCGGATCTTGGTCAGAATTTTTGTGCACCTCGAGTTGGATATGGGGAACACGGAAATGTGCTCACCCGGTAACCATTTTAATAGTGGACAATGAGCCACATGTCCACGGCAGCATTATTACAATTCTGATTTAGCTGACCTTTGTATAGATTGCGTTTTTTTTAAATGTCAAAATGGGTTATTCCAAGGTGAAATAATGTCACCATTATTGTTCTCCATGTATGTCAACGACTGTGAAATGAATTTCCTAACAGAAGGATGTCCATCTATTGAGTTATATACTATTAACTTGTTTTTAATTATGTATGCTGATGATATGGTTTTAATGGCAGAAACTCCCGAGGGACTGCAAAAAATGTTAGATACTTTATTACTTTACACAAAGAAATGGAACCTTACTGTAAACACTACCAAAACTAAAGTAATGGTTTTCCGAAACGGTGGTAAATTAAGAAAAGAAGAAAAGTGGTTATATGACGGATGTGTATTGGAAACCGTAGGTGAATTTAATTATCTGGGGATACTAATGAATTTTAATGGTAAATTTAAGAAAACTCAACAAAAAATTGCTGAACAAGGAAGAAAAGCATTATTTTCAATTTCTGGAGTATCAAAGAAAATTTTTTTTAACGTTGAAACCCAACTACATGTTTTTGATACATACGTCGGTAGTATATTTAACTATGGGGCTGAAATTTGGGGTTTTCATAAAGCACCAGATATAGAGAAAATCCACTTACAGTTTTTAAAAAGATTATTGGGGGTTAAGAAAAGTACTTCAAATTGTATGATTTATCAAGAATTAGAGAGATTACCTTTTGTAATAGTGAGAAAATTTAGAATTTTTAAATATTTGTTGAAATTAAAACAAACCGATAACTGTGTGTTAAATGCTTGTTATCAAGATATGTTAGAAAACGGGAATGAATGGTTGAATGAAGTAAAAGAAGAACTGTATAGAATGGGTGTTGGGTATATATGGCAAAATGTGGATATTTATACAGCTGATTATATTATGAATATTGTTAAATGTAGACTATGTGATATATTTATACAAGAATGTAAAGAAAAAATCAATTCATCTTCCAAGTGTTCACTGTACAAGTTTATTAGTGAAAAGTTCTACTTACAGCCATATTTATCAAAACCAATAGGTACTTCTAATTTAAAAGAAATAACTAGAATTAGATTGTCTTCACATAAATTAAATATTGAAATTGGTAGATTTAATAACTTAGAAAGAAATCAAAGAATTTGTTCCTATTGTAACAATGGAGACATTGAAGATGAATTTCATTTTATTATTAAATGTGAATTTCTTTTAGACCTAAGAAAACGTTTTATTAAGAAATATTATTATAATAAACCTAGTATGTACAAATTTATTCAACTTCTAGAAACAGTTAACAAAAAAGATCTTTCAAATTTAGGAAAATATATTAAATACAGTAATAAACAAAGAACAGATTTTTTATTAGTATAAAAAAAATGTCCTTCTACACTCTACCTGTTGTACAATGTATGTGTTAGTCCGGTTGTGTGTGTGTGTGTGTGTGTGGGTGGGTGTGAGGGTGTGAGTGTGTGTGTGTGTGTGTGTATGTGTGTGTGGGTGTGTGTGTGTGTGTATGCGAGTGTGTGGTTTTTGTATTGTATCATTTCTGTACATGTATATATTTGTTGAACCGATGAGCCGTAAGGCTCAAGGAAATAAAGAACTTGAACTTGTGCATGACGTCGGAGAGGCCACATAAGGGGCTCGTTATTTCGATCTCGACTTATTTTTTTACGCAGACATTTGAAGTATTTAGCTAGCAACATGTCTGTTTGAGAAAATTATCTTTGAATTTCTGTAGTAAGTTTCATAAACTTTACAATTACATGTATTTGAACATTTCGTAGTTTTAAATACACGGCCTAAAAGTATTGTGTTTTTATTACTATCATTATTTATGTGTCCATCGGGGACATCTCTTGCATGGCTGATATCACGGACATACACTTACATGTATATTACCGTTAGATATCGAAATCATTGCTAATAGTTTCCCAACTATAGTAGCTAATCATTTAATTACTTTCCTATCAGAAAATAAATCGTCATAAGTGCATTGCTCTACTCGAGCTGACTTGAATGATATTTTTTGTAATCTTATGATGTTGATGAGATGTATACTCGCATGACTAATAAATAATTGAAAAAATTTGTTACCATTTTAGCAGCCTGGTACAAAATTATTATGTGAGATATCGAACACTTTAGTAAAGGATAATCGATTGCCTTCCCGATCTCTTTTTGTCAGCAAAGAAATACATGTAGTACGGACTTCGATTACAAGACAGAGCATTATAGTATATACGTATGTATGTATATCTTTATGTTGTATATATACTATTAAATGGAAATTGTCAAATAAAATATAGTTTAAACTATATAGACCACAGAATGATTGTGTGTGTAGTCCAATATTCTTTCTTTTTGTGAGAAATTTTCCATTGAAACTGGTAGGTAACAAAGATTTTCAGGAGAAGATATGAACATTGTCTTTAGAAAATGTAGGAAATGAGTATCATTATCTGTTTTCCTGTAAAAACGCAATCATTGAAAATTTGCAAAGAAATTACATATTCTAAATTATTACCACTCAAATCTAAATAAAACTAAACTAAAAGGTCTGTTAAAAGGTCTTAATTATAAACGAAGTTCTAAATGGTTTGTCTTTTTTTTCTTCTAAAAAGTCTCTTCTTTGATTACATGTATGTAATATAATCCTATGAATGTTATGTTTTTGTAACTGGATTGTTTATTAATATATATGTAAGTGTGATACAATGTTAATGTTCCTCATGTAACACATTTGCATGTGTTATAGTATCCAAATAAAACTGTGTGTATTGAGACCACGTGGTTAAAATCGCGTCATTTACAAATCATGATTGGAGTTAATCAAAGTGATATAGATAAATCCTCTATACACAGGACAAATACCGGCCGTGTGCAGTGTAATTACCGTTATAGAAATGTTTTCACCTGCTGTTAACATCTGTCAATCACAGATTTTGATTACAATAGCGAGTATACCTGTATCGCAGTGACCCCATCGGACCCCTGTGGCTTTTTTTACCTGTGGGCAGAATGTTCTTACATAAGGATTTAGCCCATGCTTCATATTTACTAGTCTACCTGTATCTCACCTCTTACATTTAGGTCTTTTAGAATAAGGCACCTACCGTTTTCCTTTTGAGGCCGTAATAGCGGAAGTAAAACCCGTTAAATCCGTATGCGATGATAGTTGTATTAATCATTCTTAAATCATATATATATTTCAGATTTAAATTAGGTACGTAATTTGTATTGTTGAAAGTTATACATTTATAATATGTACGTATTGGTTTAATGGTTGCAACATATCAAGATACATATGTATACACATGCATTGAAATAACAGCAATTACTTTCACTATATCTATTTCATATTTGCATTCATTGTCAGAATATGTATTAGTTCACATTTTACTGGGAGGCCCTATGGCTTATCCATTGGAAACATATATACTAGAACAGTTCAGACTGGTACAATATATCATATAAAGTGTATGCTTGACCTGTACGATGATCATCATATTCAAATCTAGTTTCTTCAAAATAATCTATAATTTTGCTCATTTTCAATCTTAAACTAATAATCATACCATTTATGTTAACCAACTATATATATATATATTTATACATATCTATGTACATTGATCCTTATCATATTGCCATGCATTTTCTGTAACATATATGTGTTTCGAACATTGTTATTATGTCATGCTCTTCATTTTGGAGGAAATAAAGGCAATAATAATTCTTAAATCATATATATATTTCAGATTTAAATTAGGTACGTAATTTGTATTGTTGAAAGTTATACATTTATAATATGTACGTATTGGTTTAATGGTTGCAACATATCAAGATACATATGTATACACATGCATTGAAATAACAGCAATTGCTTTCACTATATCTTTATATATACCCCCCCCCCCTCTCTCTCTCTCTCCCGCTAAACCATAAACCAATTTGTAAACATGTTAAAAAAAATATTATATTAAAATATTATATTATGCCATCTTGCTGTATTTTTTTCTGTATACTTGTGTCAAGAAAGGTTGTTTTTGCACAATCTCTTACATACATATAAATTACAATAAAAATATGTTGAAATAAAAAGCAGGGTAGCTATTTGTGTTAGGTTTCATAAGAAAATAGAACACTCAGTATCCATATTTTTAGTTTCAACACATCTTATTGACGAGATGTTAAGCCAATAGGATTGGATCCGATAGATCGATATCGTGATACACTTATCTGTTGATCTTCATATTACTTTAATAAGGACGAACTTGGATATTTTACCCATACGTGCATATACAATTTACATATATATATACACACAATACTAATCATAATAACAACATTATCCGTAATAAATCATGTACGCGTATTTGTTTCAACAAGCACATACAAATGTACATGTACATGTATAATTTATATATGAGACATACGTTATAGGTCCGGTTGTTCAAAACGAATGTGTTTTCATTTTATGAAAAATGGCAAGACTGGTTACCTATCAAACGGGTGATATACAGATTAATAAGTTTACAATACAGTACATTTTACCGTCTCAGCTTATGTAAATGATAAGGATGACCACAGTTCATTTCAAGTATTTCATTCAGAGAATTACATAAATATTATATATATATATATATATATATATGAAAGGATTGGACAACAAACTAAGTCTACATGTATCAGTGTATACTGCCCATCGCCAGCCGTCGAAAAACTGTCTCGGTACCCTGTACATTGCGCGTGCATTGTGCATACTACGACGTTTACCGAGCATTGAATACATTTGTAGGTAACTCAGACGGGCATGGCTACATAACGGCTGGCGATCGAACAATTCGACCACATTTCAAATCCTGCCTATATCAAAGAAAATGTTTCACGGACAGAACTAATTGCCTTCTTTATTTTAATATATCATACATACACAAATGTAACTACGATACTTTAAGTGGATATACCACGCACAAATTTATATATAAGATAAATGATTGTTCGCACACAGCGCTAGCGAGAGCTTAACTAGAGTACATGCGAAATATCATGTGACTTATTGCGAATCTACATCACCTTATACCAAAATAGATATACATATATATTGCACTCATATTTTGCTCAGTTGTCATCGTTGTAAGCTTCGCAACTTGTGGATATGTACATAGGTATGCAAAATAGATAAATGTTGGTGGTTTGATCTCTTAATCTTCCGTATGCTGCATAAACTGATGGTTTTGTTTCCTATTTTTCATGTAGTTAGTCTAATTGACATCCAAACTTAAATATTTCATCAACTACGTCTTCCCCAATGTTATTGACACCAGCGAATATCAAATCTGAGAACTATATTTTATTTGAAAATGGTCACCTTTAGGTCGAAACAGGCCAAATCGCGTCATATTCCTCTTTCATACGATCCAGCTAACATGTACATGTACTGTATGTACACCAAAAAGACAAAACAACTTAGAAATGTATCAGAATATTCAATCTAATTAAAATTAGATCAACATTTGCATTTTGCACTACGCTACTCTCCGTATGAACATTTTTAGATACAAGATGTTATTTAAAAAACAACTTTGTGTTTAACATTTTTCTATGATTATACTGTAAGATCCATAAAATGTATTTTTGTTTAACTAAACTTCATTACTTACGCTACCAAATTACTCTTGATTTGATACTTACACAAGCAGAAAACAACTCAAGCAAGTGAATACGAAACACATTTTGTAAACGTTACATTACATTCTGCGAACGTTTCTGATGAAATAAATATGAGTTCCTTCTTATTCATCGTTATATTAAAAAAAAAAAAAAATAAAAAATTCCAGGATTTCTTGTGTCCATGTTTCGACTCGTTACGGGAGCGGGATCGCTGGCTGAGCGGGTTTGCTGGCCCGCCGGAGCGGGATCGCTGGCTGAGCGGGTTTGCTGGTCCGCCGGAGCGGGATCGCTGGCTGAGTGGGTTTGCAGGCCTTCCGGAGCTGAATCGCTGGTTGAGCGGGGTTGCTGCCTTGTCAGAGCGGAATCGCTGCGTGAGCGGGATCGCAGCGACATCGCTTGCGCGGGATTAGGGCGGGATTGCAGCGGGGTTTTAATCCCCATCGCTCGACGGGCGCAAACGCGCTGTGAGCGTTTGAGTACCAAATCACCCTCCTCGTACTGTATATTATGTTGAAGATTTAATTTGAATTTGCTTTGTATGTCTCTTTTCAAGATAAAATTAAAAAGAAGCTAATTATCTGTACACAGAAGTTATTGTCATATCAAAAATTGACATGAATATAAACAGCAAAATGGAAAATCTTTGCAACGATATATTAATGATATTTTTTCATTGTTCACTCTTTTAACACAAGCCTTGAAATCCTCAAAATCAACAAGTAGTGATAAGAACTAATATGTCTGTTTACGCAAATATATTTCTTAAAAAAAAAACCAGCATTAATATTTGCAAAATAATGCAAATAAATGCGGCTTGTAAAAAGGAAGTCATATAAAATAATAAAAAAAAAAATCAACTTTCAATCATTAACACAAAAAGCAAAGTGCAACGATTCTGTATTAGTGAACTATGAAACCCTTAAGTCCAACACAAGAACACTTAGCAGCACTGCAATCTGACCAGCGCACTTAGCGGCAATTCTGTCATAGGTCTCTTTAAGGTGTATTTAAAGAGGAACGGAATGTCTGACAACTATCTTCACCTTGGACCAATGATGAAGTTTCTAATCATTGCTGCGTTTTGTCTGGCGTTTGTGGCATCAACTCCTGACAAGTCATTCGTAAGTACTTACGTAATAATCACTAAATACAAATTCTATATCAAACTCCGTATAAGAGGTCGATCGGTAATTTTGGCAGAATCGTTTGGAAAATAATTGGGCAAAGGAAACACAATGTGATGTAAATGGAGGGTTTGTTTCCCCTGGAGGAGAAGGTAATAGGGCCTAAGAAGTGGAAAAGTGTGATGTCTATTCAATTTTCCTACTGCCGTATGGATAAAGGTATTTTTATGAGTTCCGTTCTGCATCCTTGATCAAAATGAACTGAATATAGATTTACTTAAAAAAAGAAATTAAAACCATTTAATGTGAAAATGATTTGGATATTTAAGGCCGAGTTAGAAAAAAACAATATGTCTAAACATAGATAATTCTCAAAATTTAAATTTGTAGATATTAATTAAAAATTTGTTGATAACCTAAACAATCCAATAAATAAAAATAAATACTTAAAATAAATCAATAATATTTTAATGGAAAATGAAAATCGAGTTAAATAGATTAAAAATAAAAGGTTCTGGAGAATATATATTTCCTTGATGTAAAAATACTGAGCTATAACAAGAAATATTTTGAAACAGAGCGCATGATTAATTAAATCTAAATCACTGCCTCCGCTGGGGATCGAACCCGTGACCTCTGGCTTACTAGTCTTACGCTCAACCGATCGAGCTAAAGAGAAGCTCTCTCTAGCCGGGCGGTATATTGCGTCTAGTATTTACCAGGGTTACAATTTCATAGAACAAATCATTCCCTCTGTTAGTTTTACCGCATTTTACAATCGTTCACTTATATATTGATTATATCATCCAATGGGCATGATGAAGACACTATTCGTGATAAAGAGGTTACACAACGAGAGGTTGGTAGATATGGAATTTATTTCACTCGATTAAGTTATTCTTTGTTTAAAGTTACAAAAGACAAGAGCTTTAACTTACTAGTGTGAAATAAATTCCATATGTCATTTGTCCTGTTTCTACCACAATGATATCTGCTTGAATCAAGGGGAAACATGGCCAAGTCTAATTTCGCGTATGCAAATAAGGTGTAGAAGTCACGGCTGGACCAAGTGTTGTGACGACTTTCGATTATTAATGACGTTAATAACAATTGTACTTCGGGTCAAAGGTCACCGTGTCAAGCCATCAAAACGCGTCTAGGGTTTATTTTACGTGGTATGAATTGAAGCTTATTCAACAGTTGAAATGAATATTTCATGCCTTGGAGGTTGAATAACACCCAGCTTTTGTTGTAAGAACGATGTACATTAAATTACATTCTGATTAGTGCTCTTTAATATTTTTCCTAGTCACGTATTAATAAGTGAATTTGGTATGAATTGTGTAACGTAATGAAATGAATAGATAGGCAGTTTTGATTTCGTTGGCTATCTTGCTATCATTATAAATTCACCTTAGAGTGATTACGGATTTAATTACTGCCAATATGTATGCCACATTAAGTTGACGCTCCAACTTACTTATAATAATAATATGTCCCTAATCATTAACAGATGCCTAAATTGTATTTGCTATAAACAGAAATAATAAAACCTGTTCATACCACAATAATGATAGAAAGAAACCGAAAATTGGCATCTTTCATTTAATATTTAATATATCATTTATTAGATGTATAAGCTTATTTTGCAGAATTGCCAATCGTTTATCACTATGTGTGCTTTATTTGTATGCATTACTGGATATCACGAAGACGTTTGGATCCAGTAAGCTTCCAACATGCGGGAACCAGTGTTTAAATGACAAATACGTTAGCACTATAAGTTTAGTTTCCTATATAGCTATCGTACAATGGAATGATTAGTGCATTTAAAATCAGACAAGTTTATCTATTTCAATCTCAATTTGTTTGGAAAAGTGCAAATCTAGTGTGTGCATTGTGTTCAATTTCACGTTGATATCTTATTTGGTTTTTTTTTTTCGGAAAGCGGGAAAGCGAAAGACTTGGACCAGGGATAGATACTTGTCGCATAGGAAAGCGGGAAAGCGAAAGACTAAGAGCAGGGGCAGAAACTGGTCAGGTATGACACACAAAACAGTAATTGAAACAAGGAAAACTTTCAGTTGCAATGATAAAGTAAAAATACTGATTCCATTAACAGATATATGTGGTTTGAACCAATCTCAAATAACTCAGCACAGCCTCCGAAACACATATATGTTCTGAAGATATTTTTATTAGTAGATAAAGACATTTCGAAGAAAAAATAGTATGATGTTAGATTAACGAGCCCTAAGAGCTAACCTAACAAACCATACATCATGTATATGCATTAAGTTGTAATTATCATAAAGGAACATTTATCGGTAACATCATACTGATATGATAAAACAGAATTAACTGTTGCTTATCCTTTCTCTAGACGAGTTTTAAATTAATGATGAATTATTCGAATTATTATTTCTTATAAATTGATCATGTTAAAGCAGAATTTCTTCCTTTATTATCAATATTTATTATAAATATATTTAGATGAAAATACTGATTGATGTTAACGATAAATGCTTGTATAACAAAACTAATACGTACCCAATTAGTTATCATAACTACGTATGATTCATAAACTGTTCACGTATACAAAATGTACCTTAAATATTCTGAAATAATTTACTAGTGAACCCAAAATATAAAAGTTACTTAAAATGCACACGAGGAACGAAAAGTTTGCAACATTTCGCTTAAATCAATCTTTAAATTGTGTGGATGCAAGTAATACATTTTTTAAAACTTATTATGTACAATGGAGTGTATGATACACCTTTATTCATTTAATTCCGATATATCTCTTTTGATTGCTGAAAAGTTTCTAAGAGAAAACAATGTATCCACCAGACAGAGAGATCCGCCAATAAGGATAGAAAATGATCAAGTAGGTATGAGTGATATACATATTCATGTGATACCTGATTGATATATGTTCTGTATCTGATTAATTCGAACGATACAATCGCGTGAAATGTGTCAGCAAATCTGGCATAACTGCCCTTATCTAAAGATCAGTTAATAATACGTTGTAAAATAACATAAATCACCGTTACCATACATATGGAAGGACACACGATGTGGAGTTATAAAATAACATGTTTAAGGGGTTTTGGTTTCGAATTCGTTTGAGCAAAACAGTATTAGCATAAACAATTGTACACTGAAAATGCATTCATAACGATTATGTTTGACTACTAAGACTGTTCACTTATGCCTCAATATATAATTTCTTACTTGTGGATCCAGAAAATTAGCAGCTACGTTATATGCATACATGTAAAGTGAGCAAAACTACACCGGAACACATTTTTTAAATTTCCGTAAATACTCATAATCAGTATATTTTCTTGAATCGCTATAACATGCAGTGGAGTGAATGGTGTAATGTAAGCTCGACTTAGTCTGAATGTCAGTGTTTTGTTTGTTTCTGTTTTGTTTTCTAAAGTGTTAATCTGTTTGTTTATTTATTTTTACAATGTATTACTATTAACACTGGTTTATTTTTTCCTATTAACACTATTATTTCACGTTACGATTTCACTTCGTTGGCGAACAGTTTAAAAGAGAAAAGCTTGCCAACGAAGTTCCGCTAGTGAAGAAACAGAATCAGGTAATTATGTGTAATATAGACACCGGATTGAAATCCATATGATATCTAATTTCCAGTGGGACTATATCTGATTATCTGGAAAGGTATATAACTATATGTAATATGTCAGCAAACCTTAAGTAAGTATGTTTTTCTAAACATTTGTTGATCATATCATTGGTGGAATAAAACAGACTACCATATGAATGTTTACACATAGATATATATCGAACACAAGATGTGGAATTATCAATCAATATGGAGTTAATAATGGTAAAAGATTAAATAAGTTCTGATTCGAATTCGTTTGAGCCACACGATGTTTTTACAAAGACTTAGCTTCCGAAGATAGCCTTAAGTTATCATGCATTAATAACGATTATATATGACTTTCTTACTAGAGAATCCAGAAAAATATGTACATGGGAAGCTTGAGCAAACATACGCCCGGAGCCATCTTTAAATTTTCGTGGATAGCCGTAATGAAATATATTTTCTTAAATTACTATAACATACAATACATTGTATGTTGCATTTTCAGCGGAACTACGTCTAAATGTCAGATTGATTTGAAAAGTGATAATCTGTTCATTTTTAATAACACAGTCATTGAATCATTACACGTTTCTGTTTTATTTCGTTGGCTGACAGTTTAAAAGAGAAAAGCGTTCGGGCGAACTTCC
Organism: Pecten maximus; assembly: GCF_902652985.1. Classification (NCBI taxonomy): domain Eukaryota; kingdom Metazoa; phylum Mollusca; class Bivalvia; order Pectinida; family Pectinidae; genus Pecten; species Pecten maximus. Next base: position 29,361,137 of record NC_047029.1, read on the forward strand.
CCCAAACATGGAACAGGATCAGGTAAATATGTTTGATATAGACACCGGATTGAAATCCATATGATATCTTATTTCAAGTGCCACTATATTTTATTATTTGGAACGGTGTATAACTGTATGCAATATGTCAAGGAATCTGGAGTTAGTATCTTTTCCTAAACACCAGTTTATAATAAATTGGTGGAATGAAATAGATGACAATATGAATGTGTAAACATAGGTATATAACGAACACATGACGTGGAATTATCACACAACATGTATTTAATTATGTTAAAATAATTAGGGAGTTTTTGTTTGAGATTTTTAGGGTGTTTATTGAATAATGCCATATATTCTTGACATTGCAGTTAAAGCAATTGTTTTTTTTTTTTTAATTTTTATTCTGTAATTTATTGTTATCAACACCGTTTTTGAATTATTTCACGTGACTAGTTTAATTCTGTGCTTGCAGTCCAGAGGAAGGGGAAGAGGGACCAGAAGGAGGAAAACCTGGTGTACGTCTTCACTAAAGTTGATTTTGATATTACATTTATCAACTCTAGGATTGAGCCTTTTCCCCTTCGTATCTGCACAAGATTCTGTTTTAAATTTGATTATAGTGAAAAACATTGAAATTTCGGTGTGAAAACATATAGTACAACACATTAATGTTGAATATATTTATAGGTAATATTTTAAGAAAGATAACCACTAAATAAAATCAAAATAACACATCATCATGCTTGAAGGGAGGATTTACATTTGTATAATATAATAGATAATGATATTTCTCTTTATATATGTTTCACAGAAAAAGAATTTTAAACAGCGCATTATCAGACCTCTGGAACCCCTCTTGGAAATTCAGTGATGGACCAAATCCGACCATGACCTTTGACCTACCGATACCATGATCAGTAAACTAATAATTACCACAACCAGTTACGCCTGGTCTCCTACCCTGCTAAAATATGATATCGATAACGATTGATACATGTATTTTAGAGTGATAAGATCACATGTGATTTAAAAATAAATTTCCTCTACTTCATTACCAAAGTTTGTCTCTTATTTGTAAATATTCAACAGATTTTTTTTTTTTTTTTTTAATTTAATTTTTTTTTTATAAAAGATATACCTGGATTCTTTAAATATCGAGTGTCATCTGAAGGCTGAACTGTCCTTTTCAATGTGAGGGGAGCTGATTGAAACCGATTCTGGTGAAAACCACTAAGAAAGATAACTCGGCTGAACTTAAAGCAATGTCTGATACTATATATGAAATAGTAATGACGCCGTAGTCTTCAGTGTTATTCATATCTATTCATATACATATTGTATGCATTTACAAAGTATGTATATCGAATTAAAGCAGTACATGTTGATGTTAGGATGTGATGAGTATCTCAGCCTATTGGATGGAACAGACCCCAACCAGTCGCCTGTGGTAATTCTCAGTCCGTCCTCTTCTCTGTGTGTCTGTCTTGATCACAACCTATATACATAGATAGTTAGAGAGAGATTATTTATCATATTACGTGTGATAGTCTGTCATATAACAAGACGGAATATTTCTGTTTATCCCAAATATTTGATTCAATGATATAACCATGTACGATACTTACCGTTAACATGATATTAAAATGATGATAGCCAAAGGGTAGGTACATGTAACAAGGATGTTTTGCCTGTAAATACGTTAGATGTAAAATATATTATAATTTCGGGTAAAGTATGAAATAATTTATTATATTTCAAATGTGACAGATCAGGACATAAAATATTGCTGGGGACATATAGTATGAATGCAGAAATAGAAATGACAGGTACAAAGATTATGCTAAATTATCCAATATAAACCTGACCAGGCCCGGCCAGATATGAAATGACTGAATAGATAAATACCTAATACAGTACATCCTTTAAGAGTTTAACTGGTTTTGAAATATAAAAGGTAGTTAGTTAAGATAATACTTTAAATAAACTATATTATAATTTACCTCTACTATGAAATCCTATACAATGGTACACGAGTATGCATCATCCCGAGAGATATTCCAATGATTTAAAGGTAGAAAATATATTGATTCAAATTGCTTTATGCCATAAGAAAAAATCCTCCGTATTTTTTAGATTTTATGCACATGTAACTACGAAAAAAAAAATCAAAAAAAAATCACTTGTTCATATACAATGTAAAGGTAAATTTCTGAAATATATTTACCTATTCCATATAATGACTAATCAGTTAATACGTGTCATCAAAAGAACCAAGGATACATCTGAAGATACATTAAACTCGTAGAAGCTATGATAAATTCTTCGTCTTTTTCAATTGATAGTATTATACGCAGTGTATCAAGCATGAAACACCATTTTACCACGAATTTCAAGCAAAAATGTTTATTTCGTGTGATGAAGATCAGGTGGGTAATTAATTTTTATTGGTGCGGCAAATAGTCGAATGAAACTCGAAAATGCAAAGTGCACACTCATGTGAACTCAAATTGACATAAAAGCTGATCGTGCTCGCATGGTAAGCTTAGCTTGAAGCAAGGTGTCAACAAAATGTACGTGGCCTTGGTTGTAGCGGGCGATAGAGAACCAAACCATGTTTGACAATTTCATTGTTGAAAAAGCCCCTCTCTGCCATATTCCCATCCGACTTTCCGTCGTAATATATTTGACACTTAAAATACAAAACATAAACCCGTATCAAGATACGTGTTGAAATCAACTAGCTTTCGTAGCATTCTCGTGTGTACACGTATCCAAATTAAAGATAGATGTAGGTATAGGAGAAAATAAACTATGGATAATCACTTTATTTTTCATTCAGAAATGAGCAAGCACCATGTGGTATGTATTGTCATTTGAAGAGATTGAGCAGATAAATATTTGTTTCAGAACTCATGCATTTTAAGCTACTTTTCGGTTAGTGCTTATGGGATATGGGATTATTGATGCATAATTAATATGCTTCGATTTTCATTCAGCCAAAAGCTATCGTTAATATCTCGACAATTACGAAAAAATCAATGAAAAAGAATAACTAAAGGTATCTTTTATTAATTTGATCAGCCTGACAACTTGGCATCAATTTTTACACATGGATATTGTAGACCTATTACTTTAAATAACTAAAGAACTTGAATAAATAATTTTTTCTCTTCCTCGGGTCTCCATCTCCACTGCTAATTTTTACCTGTAGTTATCAGAGAAACTAACAGGATAATACATAACATTAAATGGACTGAGGGACATGTGATATCGGACGGAGGTGTGTAAACTTGGTAGTTGGATACAGGGAGCAGCATGTGGGTATACTAAGCAGTAAAAGTATATATAAACATCGTCCTTGACAATGCAGAGACCTGGAAAATACATTATCTGTCTACAAATTCCCGACAATTATGTTCGTACTTTTCCTAACATAACTAAAGACAAAATTTGCACTTGTTGAAATTGTGAGATTTGAAATTCCTTGAAATACCACTTTGAGCTTACATATTGTTTTAACATGTTTCTAATCGGCAGGTGATTGTTGGATTATCACGTGTTTGTGTTTTAATTGTCCCGGTACAAAAGTTATTAACAGAAATAAAATCTCCTTAATCAATCTGGAAACAAGACTTTGACAAAATTTGAAAAATTACGTAATTCCGGATATCCTCCTTACTAATATATGTGTCAATCTATCACACCTCGTCGAGCTTCACAAGGATGTGGAAAGTTAATACACAATTATAGTAAGTGCACGTTACGAGAGCACTTAGGAACAAGAGTGTCTCGTATAAACTAGCAAACAGACTTTGTATGGTAGCTTGATGTATACGTCAGAACAATAAACAAGAAAATTTGACTCAGCATCCTGTTACATCGATCCAATCATTGGCTGTTTAATGCCATATGATATTAGTGATAATTCATCGGTCCACTTCCGAAATAACATATCACAGGCTATATGGGCTTTTGCTTGAACGGATGGATATAAATCACAACATGTAGTATATTAATCACCTTTCCTACCATGGCATTGATGATAAACTAACTTGCATTATCTTAGCCTTCCCACTATCCCTCTGAAAACAAACAAACAAATCTAGATTGTGTATTCTGATGATAGATTTTGAAGATACAAGCACATCCACAAAACATCCTCTTTGATTTGAAACACGATGTCAATTTTTAACATTTCATGTCATTAACGTTACTGGTATTTTTGTTACGAGTAGAAATACAGTTTTGCTGTAACTCACCAAGTCATGCAATACAAACTAGATTTCTAGTCCTGGTGGGATGACTCATTTAAACGACAGTGTTCCTACTAGTCAACGAAACTGGACGTGGACTTTCAGAATTTTCATAACATCAGAGTCAGAATATTAGAAAAAAAAACGACAATCTTTGCACTAAACCAGTAGCCTCTCGACATGTTTGATATGAGGAATGAGGTGAATTTGATGTTTTCAGAAGAGAATTTGCATGAATTGTTGGCAAAATAACCTGGGAACCACAATATACATGTTACATATTTATCCGAGGGAAAAGTTATAATTATCTATTCTTTCAAGCTTTTATTGTGAACAACCTGTATGTAAAATATAAAGTCAATATAAAAACCTAATACAGCAACATGCTTACTTTAGTTACTTTATATTTACAAAGGAAACATGACCAAAAATACACCGGGACTTATTTCTATATTTACTTACAATGGAGTGTATGGTGGAATTTAAGGCAACTCATCTAAATGTCAGTTTTCTTTGTTGTTCTTGAAAAGTGTAAGTCAAAATTTCAAGTTTATTTTCATTTTATTTTTTACATTTTATTGTTACAATTGTTTTACTATTGTTTTATTTATTTGTCGGAAAGTTTAAAGAAAAAAACGTGCGAGAGAACTTTCACCAGAGATGGAAGAAGATCAGGTAAATATGAGTAATATTAAAAATTATTCCTAGAATATAATTTAATTTATCATAATGAAGACTGCTGGTTAATTTCTTTTATTGGTAAGTTGTTGTTAGGTAGCAATATAGTTTGATTTGTCCTGTACGGTTACTTCCCTTGGTTTGGTAGTTTATTTCCATATTTGCAATTAGAGTTATCGCCCTTGGCAGTTCCTGATATTTGGTAGCCATTGCTAGCGTGTGAGATACAAATGCCCTCCCACCCTCCCAATTAAGATGGAAATCTGGGTCTGCTGTGGTTTTTTCCATTGTATGTTCGCAGGGTTCACTAAGGAAACGTCAAGACTTCGACCACAGACCATGAGGTAGCTGAGTTTCTCCTGCACAACAGATTGCTGCTACATGTTTTTTGAACTTTGACTTAAAATTTGATTTCAAAAGATATCAAATAGTATTGGTTAGTATCTGCTATGATTTTGTGGGGGAATTTTCTGCTCCCAGTTTCCTCCCCAACTTCATTAGCTAGCGTGGTTGAAGTCATTGGCCATCATTTGCCACATTAATCATAACAGTTAGCAAAAAATAAATCCAACATAAAATGTGTAATTTTTGTTTGTTATTTGTTTTAGTTGTCTTCTATTTGATAAAGACACCGTATTCTAATACTAGTGATATCTAAGTCCAATGGCCTTTATCAGTTTAATTGGAACATTATATCCGCTTATATTATCCTATAATGCCCTAAGATACTTCCCTTAACTAAACAATATGTTATCCTAAATTGTGGAATGACATTGATTCCCAGATGAATGCGTTACCAAATGCATATAACGATCACATAATGCGAAATCATCACACACTATAGACGTAATAATGCTTAATTGCTTAAGGGGTCCTTTTTCGGATTCGTTTGAGTAGAACGATGTTTACGATATTTACAGATGTTTACAGATATTTATCGAAGATGGCTTTAGGTCATCATGCAGTGATAACGACTATGGATGATTTTGAATTATTGTTCACGTATGCCTGAAACATCTAATTACTTTATAGTGAATCCATACAACTTATAAATATAGCAAATATATTGCTTAAAGGTTATTAGTTACCACCGAAATAAAGCGGTTATTTACTGAATTAATAAATCGAACCGTCAGAAGGGGCGGAGTGGGAGAAGAGAGAATAATGCAATATTATTTTGACGCTTCATTGAAACAATGTGGGCTTACAACTTCATAATATAAAATGACTGAATCTCGTTACAACGATAGTTACCGATTTGTAACAATTCCTAACGACTTATTGCAGCTGCCAAGGCAGATACTATTTATGGTATACCTCACATCCGAATGTCTGATTCGATGCGAAATATATTTAAAGGTTTAGCGTTGTTTTCAGAAGTATGTACGTACATCATATGTTTATGCTAATGTATGGTGACGATACATGCTTGCTTAAAAAAATAATAGTACTTTATCAGCAATAACGACTAAGTATGACTGCGTAAGACTGTTCCCGCATGTTTAAATATTTGATACCTTACTAGTGCCCCCCCCCCCCCCCCCCCCCCCCCCAAAAAAAACCCCAAACAACAACAACAAACAATAAAACAATAGATGTCACTTAATATCTATGTACGAGGAAGGCAATTTTTGCAAACTTACGCCTAAGCCCATGGACACATTTATGTAGATACACTGTATTCGATATAGTGTACAATTGCGTATTTAGTGCAATTTAATTGATTTTAGAAAGTGTTAATACACTTTTTTTTTTACAATTCATAGTTACATTTTCTTATTACTACACGTTACAGTTCTATCTCTTTGCCGGAAATTTTAAAGGGAAAACAAGGTATCCGAAGAACTGGAAGATTACCTATAGGGACAGAAAATGATCAGGTAAATATGACTGATATGGACACTGTATTTCAATCCAAACAAATCTGATTTAAGAGGTACAACCAGGTAATATTTGTCAACATGCCTTGCGTTACTCTCCTTATCAGTTTATTATAAGTTGTGGAATAACAAAGATTAGATTGTATTTCAAAAATATGAAATGAGAGTTTGGCAAAATACTCACTTGAAGTAAGCCATCCATGCACAGATTCTCCGATAACAGCAGAACACGCTTGAATTGCATAGATCAGTCCTTTCAAATGACGCGGTCAGGTTGACGTTGAGTAACGTCACAAAGAGGTGACGTCATGAATCATGTTGCAGATTCTCGGACTTTGTTACACTATCAATTTTTCGATGCTTTAATTGTGTTTTAATGTATATAAAATACAATAAAAAGAAAATTGAATGGTTTCCTGTTTACTATAACATATATTTCACTCATATGACAGAATATATCGATTTTTTCACGAGTGCGAAGCCATATTCGTGAAATGTGTTATATTAAACGAGAAATCATCTAATATCCTTTATTTATAAAATAAAATCATATATTAAATATGGATGCCACTGTATGTTGACGATGCATGCTTGCTTTATAAAATAGTATCAATGATAACGACTGAGTATGACTTCGAAAGATTGCGTATGCCTAAAATATCTGATTACTTACTACTGAATCCAGTAAAACAGAAGTTATTTAATACGTATACGAGTATAAAGTTAGCACAAATATGCAGAGATTCATCATTAAATCATTTGAATATTAATCCCACATTTACCTTTATCTCCCTTTATTACTTAACTTAAACATATCTAATTATGTGGTCGAATTCTAAATGGTGGTTTTACATAAGACTCTGATGTTATTATGCTATAATGTTGTTTGTTGTCATGACAATGCTATTATGAAAAACCTGTTACTTATTCCTTTTTGTATGCTTTATATGTGGTATATCGTTAAATGGAAATTATCAATTAAAATACTATTTTAACAAATACCCGAAATTATACATTTTGTTTTAAATGCTATAACATGAATGGAATGAATGGTGCAATTTTAGCTCAACAGCATCTTAATGTTATTTTGTTTTGATCAGTGTTATTTTTTATTTATTTTTTTATTTTTTATTTATTTCATTTTATTTTTTGATCAATTCTTCTTTTTCTTTTCTTTTCTTTTACTATTTATAGTCATAAACACCACTGGGGATTGAGGTGTCCTATCACCCGTCCACATCATTCTTCTTTTAATACATTTCTCTGATAAGAGTAAAATTGTACTGTGTTATATATGATATATTTATTATTTCAGTCTGCTAAAATACACCCAAAATCGATTTGCTTCAACCCAGTTGCAGAAAATAAGGTTAGTTGGATTGATACATACACCAACTCTATCCTATATGACCCAGGGTGAGGCAAGACGTTGAAGTTGATGCCTAAGTAACGTCAATCTGATGTTTTGCCGTTTCCACATATTTGATAGACAAAGTTACATTTTAGGATTTCCATTAATTTGTTTCCAGTATACGTGACGTTGACTACACCTTTTAAGCACTAATTCTAACCAGCACTAAGATGTCCAAGGGAGGCAATCGCTACAGATGATCAACTTATATTTTACTGTGAAATGTTGTTGAAAAATATTCTTTATTATTAGAATCGATTGACAAAAAAAAAGTTGTACATTTCATACAATGCGGAGAGTTAGTGAAATTACGCTTCTTAAGAAGTTTAATCTTCTAATCTTATCATATTGTTTTGCTCATGTATTTTATGTAATATAATAAATTATGACATTTTTCTTTTACATGTGTCACAGAACGGGTATTCTATGGGTCTCGTTATAAGGCTACTGAGATCTCTCGGATATCAAGTGTTGGACTCGGAGCTACATGTACTCTGACGTTGGACTACAGATCACGTGATCAATAAACCAACCGTTCCCACAATTACATACGTCTCTCCTTCTATCCTGCTGAAATATGATCACGATTGAATCATATCTTTGAGTGTGATGAATTACATGTGATTTAAAAATAAATTTTCTCTGCATCAGGATCAATGTCTGTCTCTTATTTGTTCATATTGAGCAGAAATTATTACTAATATATATAACTTCTATGAGATACCCTTTTCTCCCCGCTTAGGTTATCACTTACACTTATCACTACATAACATGTTAAAATAGAGCCGGTTTTGCCGACCAAAACTGTGTCTTATAACGAAATTCTGCAAATCCAAAATGAAGACTCACTACAACAAAACATACAGATAAAATAACAAACATAATTCAGACTCAAAAACAATTAAACGGGACAAAATGTCAACAGTGATACAGATTTACATGGAGGTTCAAAGAATAAGGAGGGTTAAACCAGGTACTCCTAAAAAGTAAGCGTCTCCAGCTTTTTCGACAACAACCGCCATTCAAATCTGAGCCACTCGAGCCCCGGCTACTAACGTGAAACTATGATACCTGACACGACTTAATGGTATATAAACATAATAAGAAACCACCAATCTCGCTCGACGTCGATAAGACCAGAGAAAATATGCATAAATATATAAATTAGCATGGAGCACCTTGCAAAGTACAATGATAATAAAACAGGTAAGCTTGTTCTGCGTCATTGACGACGATAGCGACACCTGCCAGAATTTAGGTCAAATACGGGTTACGCCACATAATCTTAGGATATAACAATGAAACCAATAGGTTTAACAATCACCAGAACCGCCCGTCTTCACTGAAATGTCGCGCATACCAAGCCATTATTGGGTGAGACATACAAATTATATTCAGTCACAGAGAACCTCATAAAGTTATTGGGGTAAGTGGGCCGTAAAATAAGAATTGACTTGAATGTACCACAGTTTCAGATAGTTTGCATTCATTACAATAAATGATTTATATTTATTTTTTTCCGAAATGAAAACTTGTTTTAAATAAATATGTAACAATTTCGTAAACAGCTGTTTATTTTATCTATTAAAAATTAATTGTTAATTGACGGTAAGTATTCGTACTATCGCAAAGTCAACGTTTGTCATTTGATGTTTTCATTTCGTGTAAGAGGCTTTTAATCTTTATTCGATAATGGAAATCAAAAGTATGTATTTCTTTTTAAATGGGATAGAAAAGAAAAATCCCAGTATGCGAACAAATTAACTCCACTTCGTGAGCTGATTTCGATATTTCGTCATTTAAAAGATTTGGATTAAGTGTTCTAGCTGATGTGATGGTTACAAATCGTTAATGAACTTTGACGATGCTTGTCCAGTTTTCTCCTCCGGGAGTTGCTACCCTCGATACACCAATAAATGAATATGGAACGTAAATCTGTGTTAGATACCCGTGAATGTACTGACTTCGGCAATGCATTCAACAAGTTATCAATAGATTTCGGATCCTGTCTCTTCCTTTACCATTAGCCCATCCATTCACCCTTTCTTGAGCGTTCACTGCCGTTCACACAAACCAAAGTTTGCATTAGAACTTTTTAAAGAATGTGACACTGGCCAAACCCGTAAGGCGGACTGTAGTTGTATGGTTTTTTTTCCAGACCCGAATGGCCGACTGTGTGTAGTTGTTTCTGGCCGACTGTATGTAGTTGTTTCTGGCCGACTGTAGAGTTGCTTTGTCGAGACACGAATATCCGTCTGTAGTTGTTTTGCCAGACCAGAAGTCCGACAATTGTTTTTGCCAGATCCTAATGGCAGACTGTAGTTGATTTGGGCCAGTTCCTATTTGCTATGAACAACCAAGGACCAATGAGGAGAAACATGTTTGTTTAAGGACGGACTAACGGACGAACATATGCTGTTGGATGATGGTGAGGAGAACTGGTAGCGGAGTACATTGGGTATGTGTATCGAGTATGGTAGAGACTAAGTAATGATAGTGTACGTACACATCGTCTTTGACAAAACTGCGACATGATACCACTATTATCTGTCAACAAAATACCAATAATTACATTCATACCTATTCTTACCATAACGATATTGTCACGTGTTGCAATTATGAAGACTGAATGTCCTTAAAAAAGTTTTAGATTTTCATTGTTGAAACAGGTTTTAATTGGCAGAAAATTATTAGGTACTCAGACTATTTTACATGTTTGTATTTTGCTTTGTCTCATATATAGATTATCACTAGCGATACTATCCACATAAACAATCTAGTAAGAGTGGTGCCGACAGAATGACACACAGAAATATATTTCAGAAATTTTGCGAAAATAGGGTTTCACTATCTACTTCAAAAAATAAAATATTGACATAATAACGAAATCATATTTTAAACTCAAAATCGATTAAATGAGGGGATTATACTGTGTAAACTAATATATAGATTCGCATGGAAACCCCTGAAAAAGTACAAAGAGAATAATACTAGGTGCATCCTTACACATCATTCTCCTTTCAGTGCTTTTCTCTGATAACAGTAAACTTTTTTCTGTGTTATATATGATATATTTATTATTCCACTCTACTGATATTCACCACAAGTCGATTTGCTTCAACCCAGTTGCAGATAATAAGGTTAGTTGGATTGATACATACATCAACTCTATATGACCCAGGGCCAGGCAAGACGTTGAAGTTGAAGTTTCAACGTATTTAATCGGCAAAGTTACATTTTATGATTTTCATGAGCTTGCTTTCAGTCTATGTGTCATTGACTTCACCTTTCAAGCACCATTCTTACATGCATAATGCCCACGGGAGGCAACCGCTACAGATAATAAACACATATTTTCTGTAAAACGTTGTTAATAAGTATTCTGATTCATTATGATCGACCGAGAACAGGGATAAATTGTTATAAATTTTATACAATCACGCTATTACCATTCAGTAGAAGTTTAATCTTCTAATCTTATCATATTGGTTTCCTCATGTACATATTAACATTCATGTAATATAATAAATTATGACATTTTTCTTTTACATGTGTCACAGAACGGGTATTCTATGCGCCTCGTTATTAGACTACTGAGATCTCTCGGATATCAAGTGTTGGACTCGGAACTACTCTGACGTTTGCTCTCCTGATCCCGTGATCAATAAACCAACCGTTACCACAATTACATACGTCTCTTCTTCTATCCTGCTGAAATATGATCACGGTTGAATCATATCTTTGAGTGTGATGAATTACATGTGATTTAAAAAAAAAAAAACTCTGCATCAGGATCAATGTTTGTCTCTTATTTGTTCATATTCAGCAGTAATTATTACTAATATATATAATTTCTATGGGATACCATTTTCTTCCTCCCTCTCCTCCCCTACATAATCACGTACATCCATACATATAAATGGACATTAAATGTCACATTACCACATAATATTCAATGAAAATTGAAATTTGAGCATGTAGTTTTCTAAATAGAAAATTGCTTTTTAGCTTAAAAATTGTTTTTCCTTTTTGGTAATATTGTATACAATCGCATTTCTTCTATTTTATTGTAATGATTGATGTATTTGCTACTTAAAAAAATTGTCGGATTAGTGGTTTCTATTTACACAAATAAAGACATAGTATTTCATAAGCATGCTCTAAATTTGGTCTCTGTTCTCTTAATCATTATTCATTAGCTTTGGTATTCATTAGGCTACATTACGTCAATTACGATAATATCGGTGAAAAGTAATTACCAAAGGTATATTTTTTCACAAATTAATCAACATGACAGTCTTTCCCCTGAAAACTGGACATCATTTTACGCATGGATATCGAAGACCGTGTGACATATAATAACTATACACCTTGGGATTTATGATGTCTCGCATCTTTCTTGACAAACCAGCGACTTCGTAATATTATGTCTACAAATTCCCAACAATTATATTCATACCTTTTCATTTCATATAGATGAAACAAGTTGAAATTGTCAGATAATTGTTAGATAACTGCGCCATTTTGCTTTGTCCCGTGGCTTAAGTTATTACAATACGCACGAAAATATTAATTAGTATGGAGAACCTTGAAAAGTACACAGATAATAAAAACAGGTAAGCATGTTCTGCGTCATTGACGACGATAGCGACACCTGCCAGAATTTACGTCAAATACGGGTTACGCCACATCATCTGAGGATATAACAATGAAACCAATAGGTTTAACAAGCACGAGACCCGCCCGTCTTTACTGAAATGTCACGCATACAAATCCGTTATTGGGTGAGACATACAAATTATATTCAGTCACAGAGAACTTCATTAAGGTATTGGGGACAGTGGGCCGTAAAATGAGAATTGCCTTGAATGTACAACAGTGTCAGAAAGTTTGCATTCATTGCAATAAATAATTTATGTTTATTTTTTCCGAAATGAAACCTTGTTTTAAATAGATATGTAACAATCACGTAAACGGCTGTTTATTTTATCTATTCCAACGTACTTGTTAATTGACGACAGGTATTCGTACTACCGTAAAGTTAACGTTTGTCATTTGATGTTTTCATTTCTTGTAAGAGGCTTTATCTTTATCGATAATAAAAATTAAAAGTATTTCTTTTTATATGGAATAGAAAAGAAAAATCCAGTAAGCGAACAAATTAACTCCACTTCGAGAGCTGATTTCAATGTTTCGTTATTTATAAGATGTGGATTAAGTGTTCTAGCTGGTGTGATGGTTACAAATCATTAACGGACTTTGGCGACCCTTGCCCGGCTTTCTCCTCCGGGGAGTTGCTACCCTCGATACATCAATAAATGAATATGGAACGTAAATCTGTGTTAGATACCCGTGAATGAACTGACTACGGCAATGCATTCAAAAGTTATCAATAATTTTCGGCTCCTGTCTCAGTACTTTACCATTAGCCCATCTTTCACCCTTTCTTGAGCGTTCACTGCCGTTCACACAAACCAAAGTTTGCATCAAAACTTTTTAAAGAAATGTGACACTGGCCAAACCCGAATGGCGGACTGAAGTTTTTTTTTTTAATGTTTTTTTTGTTTTCCAGACCTGAATGGCCGACTGTGTGTAGTTGTTTTTGTGTGGCCGACTGTAGAGTTGCTTTGTCGAGACACGAATATCCGTCTGTAGTTGTTTCGCCAGACCAGAAGTCCGACAGTTTTTTTTGCCAGATCCTAATGGCAGACTGTAGTTGATTTGGGCCAGTTCCTATTTGCTATGAACAACCAAGGACCAATGAGGAGAAACATGTTTTGGAAACACTTATTATAATAAGATAATAAATATTGTTTAAGGACGGACTAACGGACGAACATATGCTGTTGGATGATGGTGAGGAGAACTGGTAGCGGAGAACATTGTGTATGTGTATCGAGTATGATAGAGACTAAGTAGTGATAGTATACGTACACATCGTCTTTGACAAAACTGCGACCTGATACCACTATTATCTGTCAACAAAATACCAATAATTACATTCATACCGATTCTTAACATAACGATATTGTCACGTGTTGCAATTATGAAGACTGAGTGTCCTTAAAAAAGTGTTAGATTTCATTGTTGAAACAAATTTTTGATTGGAGATAATTATTATGTACTCAGACTATTTTACATGTTTGTATTTTGCTTTGTCTCATATATAGATTATCACTAGCGATACTATCTACATAAACAATCTAGCAAAAGTGGTGCCGACAGAATGACACACAGAAATATATTTCAGAAATTTTGCGAAATCGTTGTCTCGCTATCTACGTCAAAAATAAAATATTGACATAATAAGAAATCATATTTCAAACTCAAAATCGATTAAATGAGTAGAATATACTTTGTAAACTAAAATATAGATTCGCATGGAAACCCACGAAAAAGTACAAAGAGAATAATACCAGGTGCATCCTTACACAGCATTCTCCTTTTAGTGCTTTTCTCTGATAACAGTTAACTTTTTCTGTGTTATAAATGATATATTTATTATTCCAGTCTACTGATATTCACCACAAATCGATTTGCTTCAACCCAGCTGCATATAATAAGGTTAGTTGGGTTGATACATACATCAACTCTATATGACTCAGGGCAAGGCAAGACGTTGAAGTTGAGGCCTAAGTAACGTCAATCCGATGTCTTGCCGATTTCTACATATCTAATCGACAAAGCTACATTGTATGCTTTTCATGAGCTTACTTTTAGTCTATGTGTCGTTGACTACACCTTTTAATCTCCATTCTAACCAGCATAAAGATGTCCATAGCGTACAAACATTATGTCCAAGGGTGGCAACCGCTACAGATAATAACACATTTTCTGTAAAACGTTGTTAAAAGTATTCTGATTCATTATGATCGATCGACAAACAAGATAAATTGTTATACATTTTATACAATCACGCTATGACCATTCTTTAGAAGTTTGATCTTCTAATCTTATCATATCGGAACTACTCTGACGTTTGAACTACTGATCCCGTGATCAATAAACCAACCGTTACCACAATTACATACGTCTCTTCTTCTATCCTGCTGAAATATGATCACGGTTGAATCATATCTTTGAGTGTGATGAATTACATGTGATTTAAAAATAAATTTTCTCTGCATCAGCATCAATGTTTGTCTCTTATTTGTTCATATTCAGCAGTAATTATTACTAATATATATAATTTCTATGGGATGCGATTTTCTTCCTTCTTCCCCTCCCCTACATATCCACGAACATCCATACATATAAATGGACATTAAATGTCACATTACAACATAATATTCAATGATAATTGAAATTTGAGCATGTAGTTTTCTAAATAGAAAATTGTTTTTTAGCTTAAAAATTGTTTTTCCTTTTTGGTAATATTGTATACAATCGCATTTCTTCTATTTTATTGTAATGATTGATGTATTTGCTACTTAAAAAAATTGTCGGATTAGTGGTTTCTATTTACACAAATAAAGACATAGTATTTCATAAGCATGCTCTAAATTTGTTCTCTGATCTCTGAATCACAATTCATTAGCTTTGGTATTCATTAGGCTGTATTACGTCAATTACGATAATGTCGGTGAAAATTAATTACCAAAGGTATATAGATTTTCAACAAATTAATCAACATGACAGTCTTTCCCCTGAAAACTGGACATCATTTTACACATGGATATCGTAGACCGTGTGACATAGAATAAATATACACCTTGGGATTGATGATGTCTCGCATCGTTCTTGACAAACCAGCGACCTGGTTATATTATGTCTACAAATTCCCAACAATTATATTCATACCTTTTCATTTCATATAGTTGAAACAAGTTTTAATTGTCAGATAATTGTTAGATAATTGCGCCATTTTGCTTTGTCCCGTGGCTTAGGTTATTACTTACACTTATCGCTATAACATGTTAAAATAGAGCCGGTTTTGCAAATTACAATGATAATAAAACAGGTAAGCTTGTTTTGCGTCATTGACGACGACAGGGGCACCTGCCAGAATTTAGGTCAAATACGGGTTACGCCACATCATCTGAGGATATAACAATGAAAGCAATAGGTTTAATAATCACCAGAACCGCATGCCTTCACTAAAATGTCACGCATACCAAGCCATTATTGGGTGAGACATACAAATTATATTCAGTCACAGAGAACTTCATAAAGTTATTGGGGTAAGTGGACAGTAAAATAAGAATTGCCTTGAATGTACAACAGTTTCAGATAGTTTGCATTCATTATAATAATTAATTTATGTTTATTTTTTTCCGAAATGAAAACTTGTTTTAAATAGATATGTAACAATTACGTAAACGGCTGTTTATTTTATCTATTGAAAATTAATTGTTAATTAACGGTAAGTATTCGTACTATCGTAAAATCAACGTTTGTCATTTGATGTTTTCATTTCGTGTAAGAGGCTTTTAATCTTTATCGATAATAGAAATCAAAAGTATGTATTTCTTTTTAAATGGAATAGAAAAGACAAATCCAGTAAGCGAACAAATTAACTCCACCTTGCGAGCTGATTTCGATGTTTCGTTATTTATAAGATGTGGATTAAGTGTTCTAGCTGGTGTGATGGTTACAAATCATTAACGGACTTTGGTGATCCTTGCCCGGCTTTCTCCTCCGGGGAGTTGCTACCCTCGATTTATCAATAAATGAATATGGAACGTAAATCTGTGTTAGATACCCGTGAATGTACTGACTACGGCAATGCATTCAAAAGTTATCAATAATTTTCGGTTCCTATCTCTTCCTTTATCATTAGCCCATCTTTCACCCTTTCTTGAGCGTTCACTGCCGTTCACACAAAGTTTGCATTAGAACTTTTTAAAGAAATGTGACACTGGCCAAACCCGAATGGCGGACTGTAGTTGTTTTTTTTAATGTTTTTTTTTTTTTTTTTCCAGACCTGAATGGCCGACAGTGTGTAGTTGTTTCTGGCCAGATCCGAATGGCCGACTGTAGAGTTGCTTTGGCGATACACGATTGTCCGACTGAAGTTGTTTTGCCAGACCAGAAGGTCAGATTCTAATGGCAGATTGTAGTTGATTTCGGCCAGTTCCTATTTGCTATGGACAACTCAGGACCAATGAGGAGATGTATTGGAAACAGTTATTATAATAAGTATTCATATGCTACTGGATGATTGTGAGGAGAACTGGTAGCGGAGTACAGTGTGTAATGTGTATCGAGTATGGTAGATACTAAGTGGTGATAGTATATATACACATCGTCGTTGACAAAACTGCGACCTGACACAACTAGTATCTGTCTACTAAATACCAATAAGTACAATCATACCTGAGTGTCCATAATCTTTTTTTTTTTAATTTTCATTGTTGAAACAGGTTTTTAATTGGCGGATAATTATTGGGTAATTAGGCTGTTTTACATGTTTGTATTTTGCTTTGTCTCGTAGATAGGTTATCACTAGCGCTACTATCTACATAAACAATCTGGTAAAAGTGGTGCCGACAGAAAGACCCACAAATATATATTTCAGAAATGTTGCGAAAACTACTTCAAAAATAAGATATTGACATGATAACGAAACCATATTTCAAACTCAAAATCGATTAAATGAGGTGAAAGTCCTGAATAAATACAATGAAGATTCGAATCGAAACTTCTGAAAAAGTACAAAGATAATAATACCAGGTGCTCCATAAGGGTGAGCATCTTCTCCATCGACCACCCACGCCATGCAAGTTTGGGTCAAATCAAGGTTAAGTCACAATCTCAAAAAAGATTTAGGGTGGTATCAACGAAACAAACATTAAACACGTCTGACTTTATATTGAAAAAAGTGTAGTTTTCTTCCCATTAGAGCAGCACTGCAAAAGGTCAAACGTTAGGCATTCGAAAACTAGTATACTTAATTCTAAATTTCGGTTCACTTCGATGAAACGAGACTTTAACACGAGGATTAGATACATTCGCACAAATCGTTATTGAAACATGAAAATGGGTTGGCTGTTTGTCACACTACAAGGAAACACGTGTTTCTATCTCCCTACAGGCACTGCTTCATGATCATAGGAGACCTAGAGTTACGAACAGTAGAAAAGGGTTTCCTCTTTTTATTCATCAACTTAGGTGTTAGTGAAGAAACCAAATGAAATACCATATAACCATGGATTAGTGAGGACATTAACGTTTAACCAAACAAAGGCCTGGTGGCTAATTCATAAAAATATAAAATGCAAAAAAACACTAAATACCTAAAAATGATTAAGACATTCAAATTTTGGAGCTTGACATCAAATGTTTAAATAGGTAATTAAACTATTGTCCCTTATTGACCCACCCCCTCCATAGTCATCACTTCTTGAGAATAATATACAATTATAGCCTTTTGATGAGGTCGATGCATGGTTTTATTGACCGAAGAAAAATTATCGACCGAGGACGAAGTCCGAGGTTGATAATTTTTCTTCGGTCAATAAAACCATGCATCGACCGAAATCTAAAGGCTATAACTGTTTTATTATTTTTCTTGGTTTTGTGTTCATCAAATAAACAATAAAACATTTCTTCAAATTTGAACATTTATTTCTGTCACAACAAAAGAATTTTCATTTCTGAAAAATGTTATAATTGATGGTTATGTTTTGACAATCAGAATCAATCAGAATATTTCTGTTAAAGTTACCTTTGTATACAGTAGAATTATGGTCATTATTTATGTTACAGTTACCTTTGTATACCTTTTTGTATACTATCATTATGGTCATTATTTCTGTTAAAGTTACCTTTGTATACTAGGCCTAGAATTATTCTCATGATTATGTGTATCTTGAGAATTATTCATCTTCAGAATAATAACCTACCTTATACTGCAGGAGTTGTACATCCTGACTACTTGTCAGAAAATCATACAATTTCGCCAGATCTTCCTCATTGATGGCCGGATAATGGTCAACTGCCCCATATCCCTGTCGTTTCAACTCTTTTGTCATAGATTTAAATGCCTTTACAGACTTCTTGAACTGCTCGCCTTTCATGATGTTAACCTCACGTGTCAATTCCAAGTGTCTTTGTATTCCGTGTCTGTATGATAAGAGAGTAGATTTTTTGTACAGTTCTCCGTTTTTGTTCCTCATTTCAAGATAAAAGTTAGCCAGGGCCTCATCTAGCTCGGAGATTTCATACGTTTCAAATTCCGCAGAAAGACTTTTACTTGTAAGGTATTCTCTAAATACTCGCACTGCCGTCGTGGTAACTCTTTTCGTGTTTGCCGCATCTGCATTGTTAAAGATTCTGTCTTTTTCATCCACTGACAGAGAAGCAAACCTGTCAGCCATTTCGACTCGTCTCGTCTGCGATTGTTTACAATCAAGATCACGCTAGACGCTTGACTGTTTATTTCAGTGCCCTTCTGAATCAAACGCTCAAATGACTAACATGCTCTGATGCTCTGCCGCGGTTTTTTTCCCGATCTATTTATAGATGGATCGGTTAATCAACTTTTTCAATCAACTTTTATCGGTCGATCACCGTTTTAAGGATGGTCACGTGGGGTCTCAACGTCCAATGATATTGGCGCAAAAACTAACTAAAATAATAATACTTATTATCATCTGATTGAAATTGATTATACTGTTGTTAGACTTCAGTAGTAAAAGAGTATGGATATACTTTTGATATTTGTTGGAACATACATGTGAATAACACCTTTAAAACTGGTTGATAAAGAACTAAGACTGCATTAAGCTGATGTTTCCTACTACAAACCCTGTCGATGAAACAAATGTAAAATCCTAACCAAGGTTAAACGGATGTTAGATTTGTTTGGGTTGATTGTGTTGGTTTGTATACGCACCCATTAAATTATTTAGTTGAAGTCATATTAAGAGCCAGAGTTTTTTAAGGGTGTGTCAAATTTTAGAGGTGGCGGGAAGCTGTGGTACAGGGAAAAAACACTTCCGACCTACGGTCAGTATCTGGCAACTGCCCCTAGTGGATTTCGAACTCGCGACCCAGAGGTGGAGTGTTAGTGATAAAGTGTCGTGATAACCTAGCAATCCGGCCACTGTAGCCCCTGGCGATAGTGATTTATGGATTTAGATGAATGAACTAACACTGGTAGTCAGTTTTTTGTTCTGTTGGATTATATACGATATGCAATAAGTGTTACTATTCTCAGCCAGTGCCAACGTTGTTCGTAACGTGACATATCCTAGCTAGTGTTTCCCGGTCTGTTCCATGCTTTCCAAAACGTTATGGTTTAGTGTTTAGCGTATAGCTCCATCGAAGTCGAGGCAACCACGATAGCCCAATGGGCTAAAGCGTCGACCATCTACTCACACGATATTGTATACATCATACTAATCTAGACTCATAGTATTATGAACCGATATGGAACTGAATTGGTTTGCAATAAAAAAAAAAAAGAAGATCGACAAGTCACCCGACAACCGAAAAGACTTTTTCCCCCATTTTTATTATCTATTTATTATATTTACACAATACGTAGAGTTTACTGGTATTTTTTTCTGATGAAAGAGAAAATGAATTCATCGAAGCGGCATACAAGTGTGGAATCATAACTGATTGTGATGCGTAAAAATGATATCGGCAATTGAAGCTACAATAATACTTTAAATAAATTTCAAAGATAAAATGCATAATTTTACTAAACCGTGTCAAGTATATATGTAGGCCAGACACAGCGGTGTCGTTATATAGACCCACAGGATGGTCATATTGTAGTGAAATTGGCGGAGTCCTAATTTTCGAACGTGAACAATATCCTATCAATTAAAACTAATTTTCAAAAACGAACAAAACATTGTCTTGCGTCAAACAAAATTTAAAAAATACTAGTACAAAAGAAAATCTGACAACCCTGAAAGGAGAACAAATTTGAATCGAGCATTGTAATATTGTTACCATTGAAATAACGAAATCGTTCAAATCTTCAAATAGAGAAGAAGAATAAAAAATAACTTCTCTAACGACATGTAATTATGCGATACACATGTTGTTTAAACAAAGTAAAGTAAATAACACGATTCCATTGAAATTCCTCAAGGCCATTTTTTGGTCCGAAATAAATTTGTCCCAATCATTACGAAATGCATTGTTTCAAAAAATCAAAATCGTGTAAGAAATAATCCTCAACCGATTCCTTTAATTGTCAATAAAACAAAAACCAATTGGTGTTATTTAGTAATTAAGATCTAAATTAAGAACAGCGTACGTCACAGTGATTATGCCTAGAGTGTATTTAAAGAAGAGTGGGATCTCTGACAGTCATCTTGAAGATTAACTGTTGTAACCACGATGAAGCTCGTTATCATTGCAGCTCTCTGTCTGTTGTCTTTGGCCTGGGGCCATTCACTGGTAAGTACTCACTGTTCACATGTTCATTATCTATGTAGCAGCTGACTGATTGATATTTCGGTAATGAACAGCCCGATACCCTAACTGGAGCATAGTGACAAATCTTATAGATAATGTGGACATCTGAATCGCAATGAATATAGATTGTTTATATGTATACAAATTGTGCAAATGTTATATTTATTAGCGCAATTATAGCAGGAAATTCATTGTAAACCTTCGAATTAACAAGACTAAGTGTATATGATGCATTGGGTTTGATGATTTGATATATAACATGATAAAATGATACATTATGCTCTAGTATCACCACCTCACATTAAGATTTTGATATTCCTTTCCTGACTTCGTTTGATGTTCTTCCGTCACTTGTACATGTGGCAAAGCTTAGAGGCCCATGATATCACCTGGCGAGTCCTAGAAGGACAGCTGTATGATAAAGTTTCATTGATTTAGGTTCTGCTTTATTAAGATGATCAGTGTAAAACAAGAAAACATCATGGCAACATGAAAATCAAAATATGAAAAAAGCAATTATAAATAACATATATTATTTATTATTGTTTAAATAATGAGGTCATAACGCTATGGTGTTTTACACTTTTGTGGATGGCACAAAAGACACACAAGGAATTAACATTTTTCAATACAAAGAATTTGATACAGTTGAGCCTCATTGGATACTTTTATAACAGGATAATTTATAGGAAAATAGCGAAATACGTTTCAGTTGAACGCGTCTTTTGGTTTGTTACAAAACACGAGAAAATGTTGTTTTATTTATTTTTGAAAATAACAGTATGAAAACGGTCTGCCTTGATAAAAAGGTGAACGACCTTTTAAGTATAAAGGTAGTGGTATACAGGCCGATAGTGTAAAACTTGCAACAAGTGCCATTAGAAAATAATAATCACTATTACAAAGAATACAATGTGTTAAATGCTTCGGCTCGCTGAAGAGTTTCGTCTTAATTTACGATTATTTCGTCGATGAACGATGATTTATAATCATAAATTATTCATTATTTGAACGTTAGAGTACCATGCTCCGTATATGACAGTACACAGCAGGCGCAGATATCCAGGACTTGGAAAGGGGGTGGGGGAAAAGTAACAAAGACCTCGTTAGAACAGGTAACAGAGACCTTATTAGAACAGGTAACAGGACCTTTTCACAACAGGTAACAGAGACCTTGTCAGAACAGGTAACAGAGACCTTGTCAGAACAGGTAACAGAGACTTTGTCAGAACAGGTAACACAGACGTTATTCGAACAGGTAACACAGACCTTATCAGAACAGGTAACAGATACCTTGTCAGAACTGGTAAAAAAGATCTTGTCAGAAAAGGTAACACAGACCTTATTCGAGCAGGTAACACAGACCTTTCAAAGTCTTTAAATTTAATCTGTAGTTTAATCGATTGGCTACTCCAAAGAAGATTTATAATCAAGGACATCACATTATCTTCAACACCAGCCGCTTACCTCGATCTTACAACGTAAACAACGTACAGCTACAAATAAGCAGTACGATAAGTGTAATGATAACAATTTATCGCTTTCTATTTCTAGTCCCCGTACTACGATACTTTCGTGATATAACAAAATAACAACGCAAGGTTTCGATAGATGTAGGTTCATTAAGACAACGGAGAAGTTTTATGGTTAACATCATGATCTAATTTGGAAATATTTCATTTCCTTTTACGATATGAAGTTTGATGTTGTTAACATATCTGGTGCTTTCTGATGTCACCACCCAAGTTCTCATATTCAGAACATGACTAAACTGGGACTTCACTTAATATGTATGACGTGTGTAGTCCATGAATTAAAGACGCTTAACCTTTCCGAACATCAGGTCTTATTCTCCTTATTCTTTTCCAGAGATCTGCATAAAAATAAAGATGTCAATTTTGCACATACATATGTATGTGCCTCATTTCATCGACTTTAAATTTGAAATTCATTATTATGTCTGACGTCTGTCATTATATCGGTAATTGACACTAACTTTGCTTGGATGCTTAGTGCATCTGAAGATAATGTCTAAATAACCTATACTGTACTAAAACATGACAATTTTCATCTTCATTTTCATGTAATGTTCTATTAAAAGGCTGAAAGGAAACTTGACGGGCTTATCATAAAAAATGAAGGAAAATAAAATGCCGTGTTTAGTGGCCTATTTTCAAAGTTCTAATCTTCACTAGGATATGAGAAGAATTCACATTGTGTAATGAAAGTGCCTGCCATTTCTCTGGTAACATGTCATATATTGAAAATTACATAAAAAGTAACAAAAGTTATTTTTGTAATGATACGAAATTAGCATGCATTGTAAAACAACATATTTCATTTCAAATATCATAAGCTTTACTAAAAATGTCGCTTTTCATCTTTGTTGTCATTTTATGTTTAATTACTAGGCTGAAAGGAAACTTGTCAATGGAGTAAAAGATAAAGACAGAAACCAAAAAAATCCCCTCTCTCAGGTGTGTAGATTATTTACTAGTACGGTAAAAAATTTAATGTCTCAATGTTGTTGGGAAATTATGATTGGTGTTATAATTATTCATATACATTGTATATCATGTGAAAATACATGTCCTCCTCTTCGAATGGGCTTATCATAAGAAATGAACGAAAATAAAATGCCGTGTTTAGTGGCCTATGTTCAAAGTTCTAATCTTCACTAGGATATGAGAAGAATTCACATTGTGTAATGAAAGTGTCTGCCATTTCTCTAGTAACATGTCATATATTGAAAATTACATAAAAAGTAACAAAAGTTATTTTTGTAATGATACGAAATTAGCATGCATTGTAAAAGAACATATTTCATTTCAAATATCATAAGCTTTACTAAAAATGTCGCTTTTCATCTTCGTTGTCATTTTATGTTTAATTACTAGGCTGAAAGGAAACTTGACGATGGAGTAAAAGATAAAGACGGAAGCAAAAAAAATCCCCTCTCTCAGGTGTGTAGATTATTTACTAGTACGGTAAAAAATTTAATGTCTCAATGTTGTTGGGAAATTATGATTGATGTTATAATTATTCATATACATTGTATATCATGTGAACATACATGTCCTCCTCTTCGAATGGGCTTATCATAAGAAATGAAGGAAAATAAAATGCCGTGTTTAGTGGCCTGTAATCTTCACTAGGATATAAGAAGAATTTACTGGGTGATAATGAAAGTTTCTGCCACTCCACTGGTAACCTGAAATATATTGAAAATCAAGCAAAAAAATAACAAAAGGTATTTTTGTAATGATAAGAATCAATCATTAATTGTAAAAGATTAGATTTCATTGCAATTATTATCAGCTGGTATTCATATTTCAATTGATGATATTCTGATCATTATCGAGTCTATTTTTTATTGCTTGTTAAGTTAGACCCTCATTGTTTTCGGAAGTGTCACTGTAGTTTGTATCTATACGATATTTGAAATTCCATTGTGCACTAAAAGTTGATAAACTACTTGTACGCTGATCAAATATTTGACTTTGCCCAGAACTGTCCTGCAGCTAGGGCAAACAATATAATACATGGAAAATTAAAAAAAAATCAATTTTGTAAATAATTTTACTATCAACGTAATGCGAAAATGGCATATTGTTTTATAACAAATAATGTAGACCAAATAATTAGTCGATAAACTTATTTATCCTAAATATGGTAGTTGCGGTTTGTGTTGTATTGATACGCTGATAAGTATAGCGCGTGATAGATGGCATTTAAACGTATATCAACACCAGAAGCTCTAAAAAAGACTATATAGTGACAATGCCAGACAAATGTAGATATTGGCCTTTGAGGAATATTATTCA
Organism: Pecten maximus; assembly: GCF_902652985.1. Lineage (NCBI taxonomy): Eukaryota > Metazoa > Mollusca > Bivalvia > Pectinida > Pectinidae > Pecten > Pecten maximus. The sequence continues at coordinate 29,386,542 of NC_047029.1, forward strand.
CCTTCTGAATAAGGGCCTACGTGAGTTGAGCGACGTTAATATCGAGCATTGACGCGTTTCCGAACCTTTCTGTCTTGCTTGTCCAAATAATGCTCGATTCGGGATTTCATGATGGACAATCAAGGCCTGGAACGTTGTTTTGAAACAAAAGTCACGACAAACCCTAGCAACATGGGGCCGCACTTTGTCCTGCTGTAACGTAATGTTACGTCGATGGATAAAATGAAGAATGTGTGGTCTCAAGACCTGATCCCGATATCTTAATGCTGTAACATTACCATGGATAACCACGAGAGGTGTTTTCACGCTTTGATACACCCCTGCTTATAACATAACAGAACCTCATCCGAATCTGTCGCTTTCCGTTATGCGTCAGAATATCGCACACCATGAAGTCGTGAGACAAATTATCGTCCATCTTACCTTTGAAGCTCGAAACGAGACTCGTGAATGGACATCACGCGTCTTAAGTGAACCAAACGAAACCGATTAGTTACATGTGCAAGCAGCCGCTGCATTCGACGTTGGCACGCTTTTGCGTACCTGGCGGAACAACATATTGACGTCAATGTATTAAATAAAACGCCCCCACCGATTCCTAGCCGTTCCTGTGCGCATTGGCTGACAATGAGTGCCGACTACTTGATCTACAGTCTCCGTTGCTGACTGAAATTGGTTATGGAGGTGCAAGAGACGTATGCGTCTATCTTGACGTCGCGACGTAATGCGCGGACGTCCCACTAATCAAATCTCTCCGTCCTCTGAGAAGCCAACATGAACGGGATATCGTCTTATGTACACATATTGCTGGGATACATTACGTTGCGAATGTTTCTGCATTATCATACCAATGGCCCTAACACTATCGACTTCACCCAATCGCTGCATTCGTTCTGCAATAATTTCAAAAAGAAATGTAGTATAGCTGTTTAGCACCTAATTGGTTCAAAGTTGTATATTTCGTGTTTTTGTAACATTATATTCTCCTGATGCGAGATATAGTTTTAAGGACAACAAGAGGAAATCAAAAACATAATGTAAATCGTGATTAGTTTGTTATTTAAAAAAAAGAATCACTAACGTAACAATGAAATCTAGAACACACACACACACCTACAAACAGAGCTACTTAACCAGTTTATTGTAAAAATCAACCCCGCCATGCAAATAAGGCGAGATCGTTTGGGTTTGTGATGTTGAGTCTACAGTAACAAATATCATATATGTAAAGGAAATATTCAACAGCTTAATTTTGTATAATTCCTGATTGCAGAAGGATAAGGAGACTTACGAGACATTCACCGATTCTTATGTAAGTTTCAGAGGTTTTTAATTGTTTTCTGCAACGTCTTTGAATAACCTTTTTACATCTTTTTGTCAAAAAAAAAACAACAACTCATGTTCCGTGAAAGGCCAAACGAAACACATTTCTGTCGTGTGGTATATTCAATACCACGCCAACCTTCTTGTTAATATGTCAAGATATGTCAAGATCGCACGACTGTTTTGTTGATTGTAATTAATAATGAATGAAGCACACGAAGGCTGATGGATAAGGTGTGAGCCTCGTACTGAAGGAGGTACCCAGGGATGGTTTTAAGTCCTACTGTAGTCTCTGCCTATATAAGGCCGTGTACCCGAGGACTGGTCTATTTTGGCTAGTTTATATCGACGGCTTTTGCAAAATGGACAAAATCGGTTCGGGTTAGAGTGAAAGAGTCTGCCATTGCCATGGCTGCCATTCTCGATTGTTGCTTTAAATTAAACTTATTCACCTGCTCTCGCTCCATCAGACTTTGATTTGTTTCCAAACCTGAAAACAGGTATTTAAGGCACGCGAACCCTTACCCTAGCATGTAGTGGATGACGTTCTGAATAGCCAAGAAAAGGAGTTCAATAAAAGTGGCACTGAGGCACTTAAACACCGCTGGCGAAAGTGTATAGATACTGAAGGGGATTATGTTGAAAAATAATACAACATGTCTGGTAAAATTCAAATCCTTCAATACGAGGCTCACAACTTATCAATTAGCCCTCGTGTACACGTACAGGAAGATTTTAAAGATAATTGGACCTCCTAAATAGCATATTTCCTAATTTCAGGATGATAAGAGGGATTACCAAGGAATCACCGACTTGTATGTAAGTATTTGAGCCTTTTTTTTATTATGTATCTAATTTCGTGTGACACAGCATCACGCCAACCGTTTTATAAATATATCAATACCGTACATATGTATCTAGTTGGGTGTATAGTAACGAACGTAACACATATAATGAGATTTAAAGGGAAATTTCAACATCCTAAGTTTGTATATTCCACCGGATTTTAAGTAAGAAAATGTGCTTTTTGAATGTGTTGTCTGCAGCATATCCAAGCAACTTTTCAAAAACCTTTGTAAGGGAAAATAAAAACGCCCCGTAGGTACCGTGAAAAGGCCAAACGAAATTTACTAATTTCTTGTGAAATTTACAACATCGCACAAACCTTGCTTTAATATGTCAAAACCATACGAATTTGTTTTGCTAATTTTAAAATGACAAGAGGAATTACCAAGGAGTGACTGACTTAGATGTAAGTATTTGAGTTTAATTCATATTTTGTTGACTGCAACATTTTGCATTTTTACCTATTTTAGGATGACAAGAGGAATTACCAAGGAGTCACTGACTTCGATGTAAGTATTTGAGTTTAATTCATATTTTGTTGACTGCAACATTTTAAAATAACGTTTTAAACCTCTTTGTCACGATCACATAAAAAACAACACATGTATCGCAAAAAGCCCAATTGAAAAATAATATTTTTTGTGACATTTACAACATCTTAATTTTGCATTTTTACCTATTTTAGGATGGCAAGAGCAATTACCAAGGAGTCACTGACCTAGATGTAAGTATGTGTGGTGTTTGAATGTGTTGTCTGTAGCATATCCAATTAACTTTTCAAAAATATTTGTAAAAATTTTGTAAAAATATCAGGATCGTACGAATATTTTTGTAAATTGTATAGAAACGAATGTAAAGCATACACGGAGATGTTTTCCATGATTTTTTCAGCATCCTAATTTTGCCTTTTTTTTTAAATTCTTGGACGAAATGAGGAACTTCCAAGAAACCATCGACTTAGTTGTTAGTATTTGATTTCTTTTATTTTGTTGTCTGTAGCATTATGAAATGAATTTTTAAACGTTTTCGTCCAGATAAAAACGATAAAGATCGATAAAGACCCCTATATCGACTTATTTGTACAACCCTCACACGCGAAAAATATCATTTCCGTGTGATATTTACATTATCCAGCCTTCAGGTAAATATATCATACGATTGTTTGAATTTGCCTTGTTAAATGTATTGAATTGAAAGGAAATATTCGGTATCTAAAGTTTGCACAATCCCTGAATTTAAGATGACAAAAATTAAAAAAAAAAAAGAATAAAAGGTTATTTTTATCTGCCAACTGTAAATAACTTATTTCACTTTTTGATCACTATGAATATAACGTGGAAATGTGTGACGACAGATGCGTTAATGTGTGGTGAAGATTAAAGTCTTTTTCTGTTGTTTTTTTTTTCTGTTTTTTTTTTTTTTTTTTTTTCATTAATTGTTTTCCAAGACCTCATAGATTAAAAGCATCTTAAGCGCAACCGCAAATAGAGTCTAGCAACTCAAATTTTAAGAACGTTAAGTCTTAGATTCGGGTGCACTTTTTGGTATCTGGTATCATTTGTGTTAATGTTGCACATGCATTTGAAAACTACCAAAATCATCTATTCGTATGACGACATATACAGGTTATTCTATCTGTTCCCCGTTAGTTGAAAGTTTTTAAATATGTTTTCTATAAATACTTTTGAATTGTTTAGATATTTATTAGATTTACGTTAAAGCCAACTACTTTTAGTCAGGAATATGGGATTTATCACCCGAAATCGCCATTGCTTCCCCCTTTAATGTTTTGTATAAGTACCTGTTAATGAATTTGTTATCATAGGGACCATTTTTTTTTATTTCTTGATGATCAGCAAGAACAAAAGAATAATTTTATTTTTATTTTACTTAATTGTTTGTCACAAATTTAGATACCCAAGCTCTTTATAACGATGAGAGAACAGCTAACATATGTCCCACATTTCTCTGATTTTCAATAACGTTTTACGCTTGATTGTAAGGCATGTGTTCTATGGAACAAGGGCATACGAGTATGGGGTTGATAAATAACAGCGTTTGTTATTTTCATTTTGTTCTCACCTTATATTGTCACTAGCATATCGCGTATGTAACAGACTCTTCAATATCAGCCTCTTACCTCAACTAAAATGAGGCGTTTCGGTGATAATTTTCCAAATACCTATTTTTTTAGGGAATATGCCTTAAATAGGACGATGATGAAGCTAATATCAATTCAGCAGATCAATGTGGTTTGGAATTTACTCACATGAATTTCGTGTCCACAGATTTGTGTGTGCTGTTTTTCGGAACGCATGGGTATATAATATATACTCAGCTGTTGTTTATTTGTATACCGGTACGGCTATCAACGTTCAGGATTGCAAAATTATTGGATTATGAAAGTAAAACTACAGCATTCAATGTTTTATCTTTCAGGGTAACCCCGAAAAGGATAAAGATAGTAAGAACCCAAAGAATGCCCCTCCAAAGGTAGGTCCAAGCCAGGTCATGTTAACACAAAAGCTTAATGCTGATTAAAATCAACTATAAATCACAATTGTTATAGAGAAAACTAATATTTACATTTTGTGATATGTGTGTAATTCGCAATCAAAGAATTAACTGAAGGAAATTTTTACTCAGGTAAATTCTGAGTACAAATGCGAGGATAATTTATTGATATTGTACGATATTTGCATTTGCATAAATGTTATAGTACCAAACATCTACACGTGTATTACAATAACTAAAACATCTTGAGCTGAATAACCATTAAGTTAATATCAAATCAATCTTATTAAAATTAGACTTGTAATTTCTACTTGTAATTTTCTACGGTGCACTCAAATATTGCAGTGTGTCGCAGAGTATCGTAGAGGAAATGAAATTACGTGTATAATTTTAATTAGATTGATATAAAATAAAACATCCTCAAGCTGGAACTAGGCATTTTTCTCATGTATACATTTACATTTTTTGTAATATAACAAGTAATTACATTCCTCTTTATACCTGTTTAACAGGGTGGGAAATCTAGGAAGCGCATTATCAACCTGCTGAGATCCTTTTTGGAAAATGAGTGATGGATTCAGAACGACTCTGACCTTTGCCTTACCGACCACATGACTATAGTACCTGCCGCTTCCACAATCGATCTTTATTGTTCTTCTAGGCATACCTCTCTATGCTATTATCATGTAACTACATGCGCGCATTATATACGTGTAATATGATATCGGTAACGATTGATTCACGTCATTCATAATGTGACAAAAGTATATGATTTAAAATAAATAAATTTCTTTAGAGCATAACCATTGTTTGTTTTTCTTTCCAGTACCATTTTTCACAAAGTACTTTAAACACACAATATTTCAGAGGAGAGCCTATTTTAAGCGATTTTTGCGCTGGATGCTAAGTTTTGTTCATGGAAATTAGATATGTTTATAGTGCTTTCTGATTATAAATGGATTTTCTTACAAAAAAAAAAAAAAAAAATGAAAAAGAAACAAAAAATTACCAGGGGGCTTAAGATATCTGCATATAAAACATTATGACATTACTATTGCAATATGAAAAAACTCCAGAAGGGCTTGATTATTCAGTGTACACGTACGGTAGAATCAGCTGAAAGAAAGACAGGATTTCTTACTCTCTCGTTCGTATACTTTATCACCATACATTTCGGCAGTCGACGTTTTGATTGCTGGCGCTAGATTGTACCAGGTTTTGGAGCTAGGTGGAGGAAAGCCGGAGTACCCGGAGGAACACTACCGTTCTATGATCAGTACAAGGCAACTGCCCCACGTGGGTTTCGAACTCGCAACCCAGAGGTGGTGGGCTAGTGCTAAAGTGTCGAGACACCTTAGCCACTCAGCCACCGTGGTCCCATGTTTCTTCCAAAATAATATATAAATCGGCAGCAGCGGAATTGTGACCTGGTTTGAATAAAAAATGTGTTTATACAAATAAGGGGTAACGTAGTGATATTATAAAATGTAAAAAGTCCCTAATTAATATTCAAAAATTAGATTTTGATAAATATTTACTATTTTCAAATACTTAGTCAGAAAAACCTACATATATATGACACTTCCGTGGTAGTTACAGGTCTTTCAAATCAAAATATCTGTATGATCTGTAGTACATAAATTAGCATTCGCGGATTGTTTGCACGTATTCATGTGGCGCGGTGACATCTGCTTCCCGCCAAAAATCTGGAGTAATTGCTGGTACTGTTTCTATGATACTAGTATTATCAAAGCACGTGAAAAATTAGTTCGGGACAAAGTTCAAAATTCATTGAATCAAAAGGCCAGAAGGAGATATACACTAGTTGTATACTGATATATTTATTAAATTGTCAGCACGTTTGCTCAATAATCCCAGAGTGGAATAACAAAGTGGTGTTGTAGAAAAAGTAGTATTTGAATTCAGCTGGATTTTTTTTTTTTTTTTTTTTTTACAAAAACTAGGTACTTGTTGCAATCTACTTCTAATGCAGTACTGTTAATTGCTGGAGAAGAAACCCGCAACGGCAAGACCGGGATTTAAACCCCGGGACATTTAACCATCAAACTACCTGGCGACTGCACTTCAGCAAAGTCTAGTTCCGCTAAGCTCCTTCTTCAACAAAGTCTTCGATTCCGAAGACACAGGAGCCCCAGAACCACCTCCCGTGGTATTTAGCTTGGCGCCAAACGTAATAAGTGAGGGGAAATGGAACGACCTCTGACGACTAGATGAAGTTGTGCATACAATTTATAAAATGGATGACAACGTTTTTGGCAAATAAAACGCGTAAAATGACAGCGTATAGAAGTTATATGACGTTGTTATATAATGCAGAAACCTGACATACCTACGCGTTGTATATTTATAATTTTCTAAAAACAGTAAGAATATCTAATAAAGAATTGTGAGTAAAAGTCAAAGAGTCATAAACCTGGAGCAAAATCATTTGTATAGGGAAAGGGAACCGTTTTATATCACAAATTAAAGACAAACATTAATTTTATTTGTTTATTTATCTATTTTACGATTTAATTTTATATACCAGGAAAATCATGAAATTGCATGATTAACAATGCTAAATAGGTTTCCGGTATTGTATGTTTGTAATGTTAGTAATCGCTTACGTTTAGCATCCAATCGAGTATAGTCATGTGACTTGCCTTGGATGTTGTCAAGACCTATTCCAGGGATGCAAAGAGCAAATGTACACATAACCTATGGAATATAGCGGATGAATAGATATAATTCCATTGATACAGCCTTTTGACAATAGTACTTTGACATCATTTACGTGATCTGTGCAGAACAATACCCCTTTCAGATCTCCTTTTGAAAAATGACCTTTTTTCTTATTATATGAAATGATACGTATCTTTATTAACTATTATCATTAGATAATTAGATTTGCAGTCATTGAATATAACGCAAAAGTACACATTTAAAGAGCGAAATACCCATTACAATAAATATATTAACAAATGTACAGTAATTACTAGGATAATGGTGAAATTTAAGCCTCGTGAAATGTAACAAATATCCAGCTTTAAGTCTGAATTAATGCATTGATAAACGTGAGTTGTATCTCTCGTGGGTTTCGAACGGTGGGACGACCCACAGGTAGGCAGGTAGGACCATTGTACTGAAGACTATTCTATCCATTTTAATCGTTCAGTCCAGTTTTATCAAATTTAACAACTATTAATGAAAAATGTATAAAGTGATCATTGGTAAACATTAAACGGACACCTTCGTAAATGACATACTTGGCTATCTTAATACTCCAGAGTTCGTGTAAGTAATGTTATATAAAACGTGTTTAACTCATCTAGATATTGCAGAATAAATACAGTGCAAGCGAACAGCAATTTAATTGACGGTCAAATTTTAAAGGAATTGGTTGAAAGAGTAAACAGCAGAACTATGCACAAAATATGTCTTCAAACGGAAATGACACATGCTATCCACCAAAGGATTATACAAAATACGTAAAATTTTGCTGGAAACTTTATTTCTCTTCAGTTGTGAAACAAGCTATACTAACCTTAAGTAATCAAGTGCGTTATGTGTCTTACTAGTGGAGGAAATCTCAGTACTCAGAGAAAACCCACGTAGTCAACAGGTCAACGTAGTCAACCATACCGTTTTACTTCTGATCGAGGATTCTAACCCCGGCCGCATAGGTGAAAGGCAAGTATCTCACCTCTGTGCAACCAACCACCAAGTACATTCCAATTAATAGAAGACACATCAATGTAGTTGTTTATCAAGAAGGGAAATCAGGAAAGCAAAGAGGGCCTGTACATATGTTAATATATGATGAGTCGAGATTAATCACCAACTCCATAATTATATCTATTCATAAGGTTTAGAGCAATGATCATGAATTAAACATAGAGATATTTAAACGTGACATGCTTAAAATGCCCCCTAATAATGTTAAAATACAGGAAGGGAGGTGAAACAACGCCATCACAAAAACAATCTCGAATATCATGATTATGAACATAGATCAGATGTGCATATTCTAATACAGTGTTAATATAAGAACTCGCTTTTCTGGAGTAAATGTCATTACACAATGCATTATACTTTCTATTTCTTTAGTTTGTTTCACAGCTATGATATCAGTGTGGCTTCGTATTCTTCATTCGTTAAAACTGTGACGGTGAGAACTGAGAGGTTACAAACAATATAACCGATCATATCAGAGTTAACAATGACAATTGTGAAAAATAAAAACGGCCACAGTACGCGTTATTGTTAACGGTAATTAGTCCACCTTGTTTAAAGGTTTAACGTCAGAGAAAATTCTTCTCTTTATGTAGGACTATTAAAAGTGACACTTGACTACCACTGGCACTAGATTGATTGGGAAGATAGTAAAGGTCTACTGTACGAATACATTGGTAGCTAAAACTGTAAAATTATATAGAAATTACCTATCATGTCGTTTTTGCTTTGTCTCAACATTGATTTGGAAGTTTGTTTAGGTCCTCTGTACCTTAATGAATACATTGATTGCTAAAATTGTAAAGAAATTACCTACTGCAGTTCACAATTAAAATAACACAATTGACAAGCGTGCGAAACCATATAAACGTCGTGTTGACATCGGTATTTCTAACTTATATCAATTATCTTAAGAACACATATGTATAACGATAATTTCAACACTCAATTATGTGAAACTTTAAATTTATATGAACAAAGAAATGTTTTATTTAGCTAAAATAATGATGACAGCTCTTCGTAACTAGTCTTCAAACGTTTTGACTGACACATAATTATGCGAAGGGTCTCTCCTTGGAGGCACACCTGACTTACAGTCCGATGAGTTTGCTCGGGTCGTTGAAACAAAACAAAATACTATTATGGATAGCATTGTAAAAGGTAGGAGATAAAAAAACAAATATTTCTATTTTCAATCATTGCAACCCCAATACACAATTAAACTTGAGAAACATACACCATACAAATGACGTCTGTGTCTTTTTACCGGGATGTGTAAACAACGGTGTGACTTTTATGCCGCTATCCTGGGGCGTTATACTGACGATGGTGCTCTATATTGTTACTATTGTGTTGTCACTTGCATTTTTGGGCTCGAGTTATCCTCTGGTAAGTATTTTTAAATTTTCTTATCAGCAGACATCTGGGTAAAATTCTATTCCGGTCAGAGAGATTATACAAGTATATTTTTATTCCATGAACTTTATATCCGCAAAATAATAAAATTCGTAATTGTGATTGTAAATATTTATGAATATATGACGTTAAATAAAATAAAGCCTAATATCTAATTTCCTGATTTACATAATTTCTGAGTTGTGATTGTGAATAGTTTGAATGCATGCAGTTAAATACAGAAAGTCATGTGTCTAATGTTCCTGGTTTCATTGTTCAATTGCTTGTGCTCCAGCTGATGAAGAAACTGAAACTTATAGTTTCCTAAAAGTATGTCAACAGAGTAAATATCTTGTTATGTTAAGGCGATTATCAAGTAAGCAATCAAAACATGTTCTAGTTACAATCTTTCCGCCCAATTAAGCACCAAACGAACGAATAATTTGTTCCCGAATACATTGCAATGATATTTCTTTAAACGAAAACGACCGAATATATATGTATTTGAGGATACAAACCATTTCGCTTTTGTAACAGTTCCTTTACTTATCATGGTTGTTTAAAAATGCTTATGTCTCTTAGTCTCTCCACGGAATTTTATTTTGTGTTATGAAACCGATCCGCTAGAATGTAAACATATTTCAACAATATTTAACATTTCAACTTTCAACTTATCATAATTCATAATTTCAGGACGACAAACGAACCCCTGAAGACTCCAGTAACAATGTGCCATGGGTAAGTACAGGTGACCTTTGTAAATGACGGAGTCAGATGTGAACCAATGAGTTTTTTCAGAAATAAAAGATTATTTGCAGCCATTAGAATAACAATGTGTGGCCACAGACCCACTGATTAGATATCCGAAGCTACTGTATTTGTTGGGGTTATGGCACACATAAAAGTCAACCAAAGTTATGATGTGTTTAAAATCGTTTCAATTGTGACGTCAAAGAGGTATGGCGCATATTGGCCTGTTTCGACCTAACTGTGACCGTTTTCAAAATAAAAAAAATAAATGTTTAAAACTGAGTTTTTGGATACAAACCTTAAATCTATAACATATAAATGTTCATTACAATGGATATTTCATTAAATGACCATAAAGTTGCATCATCGGGCTATTTGCAACTTTCGAGGGGGGTTTTCCCGCATTTATATAATTTTTTGACATAGAGCGCATCGGAAGACCAACTTTTACAATGTCTTATTTTATTCTATGTACCAAAAGACAACTAAAATCCTATTCTTAAAAAGTGGTCCTCCGATGCGGCTGGTACCGAAAAATTGAAAAAAACGTAGTTGATAAAATATTTAATTCAGCATTAACTAGACTGACTTTATCTGATAACATATATATAAACATCTCATTGCCATATGTCCGCATAGCTCATATGGTAGAACCATCGGTTTGCAACCCAAAAGTTTGGAGTTCGAGTCACCAAAATGTTTATTTTTCATATTTTGTTATGTTTCTTAATACCATTTATTTTTTCTTTATCGTATTTTAAAGATATTTGCAACATTAAATGCATATATCCTATAAAATATTTAGTATAAAGATGAAAATGTTGTGATAGGAAAAAAAATTCACTTGGATAAAAAAAAGAGTAAACCCTTAACCGATTAACCCCGTATCATATAAAGTAAAATGAACTGCAGCGTCGACAACAAGCATACATGGATGGGTAGTGTAAAATTCATATTAAACATGTCAATTTTACTTGATTTCATATGGTATTGATTGAGTACAAACAATATCATCCGTTTACAGAGTACAGCGCGCCAATGGAGCATGACGGTCTATTTTGGTAGTGAGAGAATCACTGGGGTCACGTGATAGTTTACCTGTATTTTCAGCCCAGGCTATCGCTGTACGTAGCCTAGGTCAGGACAAGCGGAAAACGACCATACCTCTTTATATATAGGGTGTTTCCATGGCGTCAAATAATTTATTTGCATCATAACATAACAAATGGAGAAGTTATATCAACGTGTTATCACTCAACATACATTTCGAAAATAGTTATTTGCTTTGTGTTCGGGCTCTCTAATTCAATATATGATTTGATTTTTTTTTCAGTTCAATACAAGTTTAGCTGTTTAGGTTGTTCTGGCTCTTTAGTTCAATATATGTTTTAACTTTCTATTCTAAGACATGTTTGACGGTCTAGCTCAATACATGTTTTTACTGTCTAGATCAATACATGTTTGGGCTCTCTAGCTCAATACATGTGTTTGCTGTCTATTTCAATACATGTTTGACGGTCTAGCTCAATACATGTTTTTACTGTCTAGACCAATACATGTTTGGGCTGTCTATTTCAATACATGTTTGGGCTGTCTATTTCAGTACATGTTTGGGCTGTCTTTCATTAACAAATTACTTATATCCAAAGGCAACTCACCAAGTGATGTAAAGTTTCTGTCTCTGCTTTATACTTTTAGGATGCAGATTGGGAATTTTATACCGACACCAGCACTCCATACTGGGTAAGTATTAGCAGCTTTAAATTGTAAGCTATCGAAAGTGCCGTGGAAGAATCTACTGCACTATTACACTATTGCAGTACAATACAAGTACAATACAATATTAACATGACGTGATTGCATTGTCACTATGACGTCATCATTGCCAGCTAGTGTTATATATCATATCCTAGAGGCTGAAAGAGTAAGCACACCCTCGGGGTGGCAGAGAAATCTTGAGCAGGTAAAACGGAAGACAAAACCGTAAATGATGGGAAAAATAAGAATCATGAATCTAAGTTGGAGTTTATTCAGCGCATACTCCGTTTAATGATAGATTCAAGCTAATCCATATAATTTAATATACTGTACATTATTGACGGACTCTTGGTCAAGTACTTGCAAATATGATGTCAATAATCGGTTCAGCATTTCAGTTATACAAGCATAATGATACTATTTCTAGGATGATGGACATTGGGGAATGTCGGAAGCTTACTCCAGTACTCCGTCTTGGGAAGGTGACTCCAGTACTCCGTCTTGGGAAGGTGACTCCAATACTCCGTCTTGGGGAGGTGACTCCAATACTCCGTCTTGGGAAGGTGACTCCAATACTCCGTCTTGGGTAGGTGACTCCAGTACTCCGTCTTGGGTAGGTGACTCCAGTACTCCGTCTTGGGTAGGTGACTCCAGTACTCCAACTTGGGAAGGTGACTCCAATACTCCGTCTTGGGTAGGTGACTCCAATACTCCGTCTTGGGAAGGTGACTCCAATACTCCGTCTTGGGTAGGTGACTCCAGTACTCCGTCTTGGGTAGGTGACTCCAGTACTCCAACTTGGGAAGGTGACTCCAATACTCCGTCTTGGGTAGGTGACTCCAGTACTCCGTCTTGGGTAGGTGACTCCAGTACTCCAACTTGGATAGATGATTTTTAAACACCATTATTTGAAATTTCTCCCTCCAGTCACACTTCCTTGGATCCCATCATTACCCTTCCTAAACTCCCATTTCCTAAAATAAGATCATTATATTTAAATTGATTCTAATGTCATTTTGTGTAAATACTGGTATTTGGTGTAACATTGATGGGAAAGGGCTTCATATAAGTTGGGAAATCTGTGTCCGATCCCCAATGTATTACCAAATTTCAATTTATATTAATTTGTGAAGGCACAGTGAATGCTTTGGTCTACACAAGAGCAGTTCAAAAACGGGAGAGTATCATATTTCTGAAGATACAAAACAGATAGTGTACATTGAAAAAAGAAGGATAAGGGAATATTGAGTTGGAGTCTCAAATTGATTGTAAATAGAAGACAGATTTAAATACAAAATGAAGCATTTGACAAAAATCACCTTAACACTGATGTCCGTATTTTAATTTTTATCTTTTCTGTTTAAAAGGTTCACATGTTCACCGGAATCATGATACCTGAACTATTGGCAGCAAAAACAGTCAATTATCATATAAATAATATATGCAAAACTGTTCTCCTTTAATTTGTTATTGTTATTATGTAATAAATGTCTGACAGTTTCAGTTTGAAAAACGCAGTATCGGTGACAAAGCTGTAAGACAGAGGCCCAAGGTAGGTCAAATATGTTCATTAAAGCATGATCTACATCATAGGAATTAACTCGCGCCATCGTAATAATTACGATTTTCGTGTAATCATATAAACAACTGGTATTTCCAAATAACTGTTTAGCTTATTCAATGATGTATAAAACTGCAAGCTGGTGATTAAATAAAAATATCATTTCAGCCTAAAAGACGTCGTGCTGGTGACAAAACTAATTCCAAACATGATAACTTTGAGGTAAGCGTCAAACTGTTGTATCACAGGCGTCCGCATCTAGTTAGTATTTATAAAAAAAAATATATTAGCCCCTACTCCAACTACATCATATTGTTCTATAATTACTAACCTGATGCAAACGCCTGTGGTTGTATCTGATTCATTAAGTAATTCACTGAAGATGGTATTATTATAATAATCGTAAAAGTATCTTGTATCCACTGTTAATATCAGGCTTACTGTCTTCCAAGTACAGGTGTGCTCTTATACGCTATTAAACCTATGTAATGACATCATTTTTCTGGTAGGGAAATCTCCAAACTTTAATTTGATATACATTTCACAACATTTGAACTTCAAATGAGCGAAAGGAATGTCATAGCTGCGATAGCTCCATACATATAACTCATATATACAAACATATATATTGTCTTGATAAAGGGGCAGATTGCTTCGAAAATTCGCCAATTGGGCCTCGAACTCACGATCTACGGCACCCAATCGCCTAGCCAGAAATACCTGCATCTTATATCACTGCACCACATCGGCGTTCTTATAAAAGAACGTTTACCTGTATATTCCATCACAGGAATATTTTAACACGTACACTCAGTACCATCTACTGAATATTAAGATTTTTGCTCAAGAACACACTGTCAGCTACTTTTGTATAACGAAAACGTTATTTTACAGAATATCAAGAGGCGGGTTAAAAAACTCCAAAGGCGAATATGAAAACCTACTGACCACGCGGAGAGGATAACAACAGCTACCAAATATGGCAATCCTAATTATCATTTATTCAATCCTATTCATAAGTTATATAAGATATTTTTAGATAATATATGTTTATAAGATAAATTATGTCTAAAAAAGATACTGTATTTTATGTTGGTTAAATACTTCATTTACTTTGAAAATATATCTTTTGGTTTGGTTTGGTATTGTTTAACGTTCCATATGTATTAACAGCTAAGGTCATTTAAGGACGACCTCCTCGTGTGCAAGATAAACATTTTAGATATAAGATGTTTTATACAAGTAATATCCGTACCATTGTTCTATATGCCAGTAAAGGTACAACTGTAGTGACGAATCATGCATTTTACATTTGTAATTAAATGAATGTCAATATGACAAAGGGTCTTTTCCTTATATCCTTACCGCATTCGACCTAATAAGCTCACCAAACACAGAAAAAAGTGTGAAATTTTAGTGGAAACTTTCTTGTTCAGATACATACCTAAGTGAAAAAGGAAAAAAACAATTCCTTCTTCTTCGTTTGAAGACTATATTGGCCGACCAAAGAGGTAGGGAACGTTTTTTTTTTCAATTAGGGCACCCATCCTCTTTTCCTGAAAAAAAAAAAGTTGAGGTATCCTTGTAAGGGAAGTGCACTTATTAGTTCGGGTACGATATTATATATTTTTAAAAGTTCATTAAACGGATGACTCAGGGAAACGTTATTTTAGGAAACATTATAATCTAAAAGAGTTTACCGAGAGACTGTGCTATATTTGTATGTATGTACACTGGGGGCACCAACTGATATACTTCACGGGGGATAACTTGGTTTGGTCATCCTTAACCATCCACAGAAGATTACAGAGTTCGATGTCTTTGGCATTATAACGTCTACCACCTGGATCTGATATCTGTGTCATTATAACGTCTACCACCTGGATCTGATATCTATGGCATTATAACGTCTACAACCTGGATCTGATATCTATGGTATTATAACGTCTACCACCTGGATCTGATATCTATGGCATTATAACGTCTACCACCTGGATCTGATATCTATGGCATTATAACGTCTACCACCTGGATCTGATATCTATGGCATTATAACGTCTACCACCTGGATCTGATATCTATGGCATTATAACGTCTACCACCTGGATCTGATATCTATGGCATTATAACGTCTACCACCTGGATCTGATATCTATGGCATTATAACGTCTACCACCTGGATCTGATATCTATGGCATTATAACGTCTACCACCTGGATCTGATATCTATGGCATTATAACGTCTACCACCTGAATCCTCCACAGGGGGATTACTGGACCCGGCATTGTAACATCACCAAAACAAGAGATCCCAGAGGGATCTTGGCGCCCACCATTGAATGTTCTTCATAGGTTCCATGTCAGATTGATCTTTTCTCTACTTTTCTCTTCTTCTAAGTCTTACTAATCTGTGTAAATTCAGAAGAAACCTCTAGTACTTTTCAAACAAGGGAAACCTATATATAAAATTTAAGATTAAGGCACCAAGGGGAACCTATATATGGAATTTGAGAAAGATTCCTTCAGTACTTTCTGAGAAATAGCGATAACAAACTTCAATTGTCAAAATCCAAGATGGCTGCCTATCGGCCATGTTGTTTTCCGATTGGTCTCAAAATACAATATGCATAACTAGGCACCTGGGGGAACCTACATATGAAATTTGAGGAAGATCCCTTCATTAGTTTCTTAGAAATAGCAATAACCAGTTTCAATTTTCGAAATCCAAGATGGCTGCCTGTCGGCCATGTTGTATTCTGGTTAGTCTCAAAATACAATATGCATAACTAGGCACCAAGGGGAACCTACATATGAAATTTCAGGAAGATCCCTTCAGTGCTTTCTGAGAATTATCGATAACAAACTTCAATTGTCAAAATCCAAGATGGCTGCCTGCCGGCCATGTTGTTTTCTGATTGGTCTCAAAATGCAATATGCATAACTAAGCACCAAGGGGAACCTACGTATGAAATTGGAGAAAGATCCCTTCAGTACTTTCTCAGAAATAGCGATAACAAACTTCAATGATCAAAATCCAAGATGGCTGCCTGTCGGCCATGTTGTTTTCCGATCAGTCCCAAAATGCTATATGCATTACTAGGCACCAAGGGGAACCTACTTATGAAATTTGAGAACGATCCCTTCAGTACTTTCTCAGAAATAGCGATAACAAACTTCAATGGTCAAAATCCAAGATGGCTGCCTGACGGCCATGTTGTTTTCCGATCGGTCCCAAAATGCAATATGCATAACAAGGCACCAAGGGGAACCCACATATGAAATTTGAGAAAGATCCCTTCAGTACTTTCTCAGAAATAGCGATAACAAACTTCAATGGTCAAAATCCAAGATGGCTGCCTGTCGGCCATGTTGTTTTCCGATCGGTCCCAAAATGCAATATGCATAACTACGCACCAAGGGGAACCTACATATGAAATTTGAGAAAGATCCCTTCAGTACTTTCTGAGGATTAGCGATAACAAGAATTGTTTACGGACGGACGGACCACGGACCATGGAAGCAGGGCGATTTGAATAGCCCACCATCTGATGATGATGGGCTAATGAACCACTTCAATCCTCCACATCTACCACCTGAATCCTCCACAGGGGGGTTACTGGACTCGGCATTGTAACATCACCAAAATGAACCACTTCGATCCTAGGACCACATAGGATTACTGGGTTTAGTGTCTATGGCATTGGGATATCTGCCAATTTGACCGCCACAGGGGGTTACTGGGTCGGGTGTCTATGACATTGAAACATCTACTACCTCAAACTTCCACAGAGGGATTACTAGGGCTGATGTGTATGGCATCATAACATCTAACCTTAATTATCCACAGGGGGTTACTGGGTCGAGTGTCTATGGCATTGAAACATCTACCACTCTAACCTCCACAGGGGATTACTGGTTCCGGTGTCTGTGACATTGAAATATCTATCGACTCATCATTTCTAGTGATATGATAGAAAATATAGGTCCCAACTATTTAGCACCATCTTCAAAGCCAACAAAAAAAAGCAACAAGTAGCACTTTTTTGAAAATGTGTTTTATTTTTTTTTTATCACCTGCCCTGTTCATTGGTACATAAACATTTCCTTCTCTTGTTTACTCTGTAAGCAGACTTCTTTTGGGATCAGTAAACAAATAAAATGTTTGCACGAAAAGATATAAAACTGTTTATGATTCCATGGGCGTAAAAACACTTTTTGTGTTGTCTGTCTTGTTTATGTGTTTGTGGTCTACGAAGTATTTGTATTTTGATAAAAATAAATAGCTTTGAAAAGTATATAGTGCATTCACTGTAAATTTATTTGATTAAAATAATATAATTGAAAAACTGATTTTTTTCTTCAAAATGTCTTATTTTACCAAAGAAATAGTTCTTCAGGACTAGTAAAAGGGAGATAACACCCTTAAAATTCTAGCTACATACAAACATGTGGCAAATCTTATCGACATGGGTTCCAGCTGTTTTTTTCTCCAGATAATTATGTTTTATAAATTGTTCTGTGTAGATATCAATTTGCACTCAATTTGATATGCTGAGTTCCACATGAATATTCCACCTCCCATCAAAATGAATTTATATTGAGAATGATAGCAACATCACAAATCTAAATACCTACATAGTGTTCCTGCATGTATGCCAATAGTATGTTTCTGGTTCAATTATTGATCAGCTCCAGCTTATAGAATACAGCTAACCTATACACTGCTCATCTATTCCACCCTGCTTTACAGGAAATTGCTGTTAGAAAACAACTGAAATGGTTCATGACAACTTTTATCTTTCAAATAAGCGATGTATTGTGTAAAAAAAATAATTAAATGATGAAACACTGTTGGAAATAATATAGCTATAGAAATTACCAAAAAGGCATTACAGGAAAAAAGGCATAAGTGTTTCATTGTACATGTATTTATATATATCAACTATTTGTTACTGTGGCAAATTTGTGCATCATGTTATGTCTACCACAAACTTCATTTTCATATCATTTTTCACCATAAAATTACGTATGAAACAGACCACAAAAATTTGTTATGTCATCCATACCAAGTTTACAGTATCAGATAAAGATGAACACTTGTTATGAAATCAGACATCATGACCTTTGACACCTTCAGAAACCTACAAGGCTCTGCTGTTTCGTTTGTGTGAAAGACTACCAATGAGACTGTTATTTTGCTTGTGTCCCGCAGCAGAGGTTTGTGGGCTTCTGACGTTATGATCTTGGTAGTCTAGGTTAAAAGTAGAAGTGATCATCTTTCGGATGAATTTATTTTGGACATATTCAATAAATGTCTTCTAGCATAAATAATTTATATCACAACCATACCAAACATCTGAATTCCCCAGTTTTCAAAACTGAACACACTACTTAACAAATAGCTAGATATGGTGATTTATTTTCAGCAGAAAGAATTTGTTTTCTAAAACAAGGAAGAATGTGCAATTTTTTAACAATATATGCATAATTCCTCCTGAAAGATATTGCTGTATAATATTGATCATCTGTAAAACATCTATTTTCTATGGTTCAAAATTTTACAGTTTTACTTGAAGTATGCATTTTTCTGAAATTGTTAAAGACAATAATTTTTCTATTACCCTTAGTTTCAAAGCATCTGATTTTTTGCAAATTCCTTCTTCCCTAGAAAATGTTCAAAAAATGGAACAGCGACCCCTTGAAAATGATAACTTAAATCAAAGTTTTTCTGTCTGATTGTAGTTCTTTCAGGCTATTATAAAGCATATCCCAGATTGTATGTGTGGAGTGGAAAGCACTTTTTCTTGGTACTACACAATCTAACAAATACAGAGACTGATATTAAGAAAGATAGATAGACCTGAACTAGTGTCTCCAATCATTATCATCAATTTCTGTGCCTCTGCCCCACATTATTATATTGGAAATACATTTGTGAATTAAATTATATCACAAAAAGTTGTATCTAAAAGCTAAGAAACAGGACAATAAAGAAGATATTATCCCAGAATCACTAGGATGGAAGATCAAGAAGCTGTCACTTGAGAAAGGGCAGCACAGCAGCCGAGGAAATGCATATACACAGAATAGGTACAGCTTAGACCGGATGACAAAAACACATTAAAGACCAAAATGTAGAAACTCTGCATATCATAATCATTTTAAGATTTAGCTTCAGTTACATACTCATTCAGGAAAAAAAAACCCAGTTTTCTGGGTGATCAGTTGAAAACGAAAACTTCCTAGTGAAAATATACAGCCTATGATATCAGGCATCACACCTTAAACGATGGATCTTAAGGGTGTCTGGCAAATCCCACAGACCGTGTTTTGACTTTTCAACGTTAAGGTTGCAAGTTGTTTTACTGTGACATACAGACTTAAGGCTGTATGCTATTTTATTGTGACATACACACTTAAGGCTGTACACTATCTTATTGAAACATATTGACTATGTTACCTTGTAGTGATGTAGGGACTTAAGGTTGTATGATACCTAACTGGGACATGGACAGTCACACTAAAAGCTTTACATAAACTTTACCTTATATTTTAATTTAATTACTGTGACATGGTGACTTATAAAAAGGCTGTATGTTACCTTGTTGTGATATACAGACTTAATGGTGTATGTCACTTTTTTTATGACATATAGAGACCTAAGGCTGTATGCTGTCTAATTACAAAATTTATCTTTTTCATACCAGAGTCCAATCTACTCTGTGATTACTAAAATGAATATAACACACATGTATTGACATAATATTTAAAGGTAAAAATTTACAAAACCTGCAAAATATTGTATCCCTTTTAAAGCATATCAAATGATAATGTAACTGAAGCTAATGTCTGTGAATTAAACTTTGAAGACATTTTTGACTGTCAAAACATATTTCATTCAGGTAATTTTATTAACCTGTATAGTAACTGTTAAATTATATACATACAGTGCCTTTTGGTTACGGTCAACGTATTTGCACTGAAATGCTTTCTTTTACAGCACATAACAGTTTTTATACACATAACTTACTTCTTATACAAAATTCATCAACGTAATACAAGAACACATAAAGTCGCAAACTACTTTTCCAGTTTTTACTGTCTTTAGCGACCATACAGAGAACAGTAAAATAGCACAGATATAAAATGTGCATAGAAACAAAAATCGAAAATAAAAAATTGCTGTTCTGAGTGTTGTTAAAATCCACATGTGTGCAGCTTTGTTAATGAATAAACTCTTTAATGCATACATATGGCTTATCATGAGTAAGAAACCATAGTAAATCCTGTTATTCAAACATCTCAGTGTAAACCCTATGTGTAAAGGTGCATATAGCAAGTTTTTTCTGCCATCTTTATGATACGCATGATTATTTCAAGCATCAAAATCTTTGTTCAAAACGTTGTTTCAAATTATTACATTGATGATTATTAAATAAAAACATATCAAAAGATATATTTAATTTGAAAATAAAGGCTGGTGACAGACTATTTGCTCATAATTTTATTTGTGGTAGATAGCCAAATCTTCAAATTCTCTGTACCTGCCAGGGGACATCTTACATCATGATCATGAGCTCCAAACACAAAGTTAAAAAAAAAAAACATAAAGAAAAAAATAAAAATCAAAGAAAAAATATAAGTTAACTTAAAGCAAATGTAGAAAACTACAGTTTTTTTGTTTTTATAAATGCATTATATTTTTTTGATAAACATTTTTCACAAAAAAACATGTTTTATAGGTAGTGTAACTCTCACTGAAATGAATTCTTCAAAGACTAAAGATTACCTGATCGTGACATCAGAAGTACACATTGTACAAGTACTTAGTACCTTCCATACAAAGATTGTTTCCTTATGCAAAAATGGAAATATGTATTCAGGATTTCTTCATACAGCTGTTCATTAACATGATACTATAATGCTTTTTCCACAGTTTGCCAAAAATGTAAGCCATATTGAAATAATATGTTCACATATTTTTTTCTATATTGAACTTTCCATTCTTTGCAAAATATATATATATTAATTAAATACAAGAATAGACAGACAAAAAGAGTAAACCTATCTATATTTATGACTATTTTTAAGTCATATTATTTTGTTACACAATGTATTACTGGTATGCAACTGTTTTGCTTGTGATCTGTTTTAATGTAAATGTCTAGAAAAATAAATAGTTCTCGAAATTAGACAGATGTACAATTAATTAAGATGTTATTGTTGGAAATAACTTTTGACAAAAGAAATATCTGTCACTGCTGTTTGTATTCCATGTATGAGATTACGCTGTGTTGAAGTTTTGAATTTCTTTTTTCCTGGCTTGCGCTATTCAAGAAGACACTGGTGAAGGTGACGATGGGGACATTGACTTGCGTGATTCTGTTTTTTGTCCCTCCTCTGTTACATGGTGTTTACGAACCTAAAACAAAATCATTTATTAGAAGTACTCAGGATACTTAAGGCAGATTTTTCTCTGCTATTATTTTAGAAGAACAATTTTCTGGATAGATTCTGAAATGTCTACAAAAATTTGAAGATTGATCCCAAAATTATTTTTAAGGTGCAATATTTGAGATGATCCCAAAAACCAACAAACAAGTCCCTTTAAAAAGTTTATGTGAAACGTTTTCCAGGTTGAATCCCAAAAACCATATATGATAATGTAAGACTTTACAATGGATTGTTATATAGTAAAATAACCAAAATTCACATGAGCAAATAAATGAGGTCCCAGAGGGATCTTGACGCCCACCATTGAATGATCCATATCAGTCAAATGAAAGACTGGTCTTTTTTCTTCTTTTCCCTTCTTTCACTCTTTCTTCAAAACATTTAATAACTTTATATAACACGATATAGCAGGGGCAACCTGAAATTGTCGCAATCAAAGATGGCCGCCTGTCAGCCATGTTGTTTTCCGATCGGTCCCAAAATGCAATTTGCACAACTAAGGACCAAGGGAAACTTACATATTAAATTTGAGAAAGATCCCTTTAGTACTTTCTGAAACAAAGCGGTAACAAACTTCAATTGTCAAAATCCAAGATGGCTGCCTGTCTTTGTATTCAATCAATAAATCTAGACCTCTCGATTCAGTGCACTTACAATTTTTTTCACATGACTTAACAGTTGTCCATCCCTGCCACGGCAATCCTCCACATTATAGGGTGGGCGTATTGACACCTCGTCCATCACAACAATGTTCTTGCCCTCCCATCTAGAATCATTTAGTCTGTGGACAAAAAAAATCTCTAAGTATAACAAGGCAAAGCATTGTATGTAAAGTGGTCAGGATGGCTATAGATTTAGGTAAAATTAGTATTGTATGAGGTAAATCCCACTGCCAACTGGTGGCTGCAGTTGGTCGATCTAAAAACAACGCAAATTTTGCAGGGTATAGGAAAACTCCAATCAACCATAATTTCTAAATTTCATTGCTGCATAATGCCATCACTTATAAAACCAACACTGAAAATGAAACATCTGTATCATATTTCCAACGGTTAAAAATCCAACATTATTTTATTTCCTATAATTAATATTCTTTTTTAATGCCAAAACATGAATATGATATATAACGCATATGACATCACAAAATCACATACTCTATAGTTAGTTGGCATAACTGTATTTCCAAAGAACCATACTGCATACAAGTGCAAATATAAATTAAAGTTATAATTCTACACTATTTTTTTTTAAATGGGAATATTTTACCTAATTTCACAATATTTTGAAATATTTACATTAGATTTCAAACAGATTATGACAGCTGTATATTGTATGCCAGAGCTTAGATTTTAGCAACTTCCCTTTTGGCCCCATGTATTGAAGCTTAGAAAAAGGGGATTTTACTAATTCAGATGGAAATCTTCAGGATATAATGGGAATTTTCTCGCCCAAATGGTAAATTCCTCAGAAAAGGTTAATAATTCCCCTTCGAACGAGGTAAATCCCATTTTCGTCTTCCCTAGTATATACTAGTACTGCACGTACAAATGTATATACCAGATATATAAATACTAATTTGTCCATCATTAATTTGTTGTTTGCAATCCTACTAACCTGAAAGTGATATAAATTTATAACTGTGGTAAATCCCACAATAATCGTTGAAAAGTACAATTTACACTAATTTTTTAGTCTGATATTTTAAGAGTCAAGTCCAAACAAAGCTTGGTAGTTTTAAGTATAAAGCAACATAAAATAATTATATGGTTAACATTCTGTCAGTTTGAACAAATATAAAAAATACAGTGTGCTGAACCTGTTCGAATACAAAATTGTATGCTTCAGAAAATAAGTGCGAGTTCAAACTATCAGAGTCGACGACATCAGCAAATTTAAAAGTCCTCTGCAAAGTGTAAATCATGCCAAAGGCTCACAAGCTAAAAAGTTGCTTTTACTGAAAAAAAACTGTGTTTATTCAAACTGACCAGAGGTTTACCTTAATTGGTATGACTGATGATTCATACAAACTACCACTTACGTTTTCACAATGGAATTAAACACCTTCTGTCCATCAGCACTCACTCCTATTCCAATGTAATTTACTTTCTGCTTTTTTGCCTCCAGATTTTCCCTCAATCTGGTAGTAATCTACAAGATAAAGCATCACCATAGTCACAGGGAATTGTTTGAAGTTTAAAATAAAGTATTCCTTTTTATTCATCATATGCATCCCAAATTCTGTTGACGATGCCTATGTTTGCCCCCCAGTTATATTATTATTAGTACTTAATCAATTATATTGCACTAGCAGTGGGACTATCTTGCAGCAAATTTAGATCATATACCTATAGCTAATACATGAAATGTGTAAATTTTGTTCAAACAATATCACAAATATTTTATAATTTTGGTCTTTATTGTTGTAATAATATAAAATGTATACTAGTATTTTATTAGTAAATTGCGCATGCACATTTTCTAATTTCATTTTTGAATGTCTTCATTTGAATTTTTAGATTTCATTTTAATGTAAATAATTCATTAATTACAAATATATTTTAGATGAATTTATAATTGGTAATTGTATCCAAATTAAACATTATGTACATCAATATCATTGGTACAAAATAAAGCCGAACCCGGTTATATTGAAATCCTCAGGAAATGGAAAAATTCTTCAAATTAACCGGTTTTCAATATAAACAGGATCCAGCCTGTGGGCGCCATATTAAAGTACCGTTCTAAATCAAACAACACACCATTGTCCAATATAGTTAATCCACATAACAGTTTCCGGTACGTCAGGGTTACTTTCCAAGAAACTACCATCTGTAATCAGTCATGTGCATTGGTGATTGATGCATTTCCACGAATTGTTTGAGGGTCGTCATCAATATCACTGTCCTGGTTACGTTGTTATCATTGTCTGTCAAATCCCTAACAATGACCTTGTCATATGTAATTATCTCGTAATTATTAAAAGTCACTATTTATTTATATTGTGTAGATCAGAATTTCATTTTAATCTGTCTATTGATCAGACGCACGTAACGTAATGGCCAGTTATTGAAGCCAGTCGTGAGGACTTTCAATTGAAGCGATACATAAACAATGGTTTAACATTGCCGGAGGCAATAGTTTCCTTTCAAATAAAGTAATATTTTAAATAAACCAATTTCAAAATAACCGATGAAACAATACAAAGACAAAGAAGGCGATTTTATTTCACTTCAAATCAAACGTTATTTCAATATATATCCGATTTCAAATTCAGCGAATTCAACTGTATATATATATATGTAGAGGATCTGTAATCTATTAATCTAATTAAAATCTTTCTGTATGTTAATTGTAAAATTGGGGTGCGAGATATTCACACTCTTAATAGGTTTAATTGTTGCTTGTTTATGTAATTTTTACTATATTCATGATGAATTGTGAAAGTGAACATTCACATTGCGAAGCATGTCAGAAATAAGCAGGAGTTATGTTTCTTTAACATGAATATACTGCATCATGAACAAACCATAACCTCAGACAACGGACTAATATCTAAGTCTCTAGACTCGGTGTCCAACTGAAAACTTATATACAACATGTAAATTGTGGGCTAGGTGTGTTACTATCAGTACATGGTAAGAATTGATCTAATTTATTCATGTATTGACATGCTTGATAGATATACAAAACCAATGTATTACAAACGTCACACATGACTGTCTCAACCATCACCTATTCCAATCTTACTCTTCAAATCCTGTAAATACAGGTGTCTTGTCAAGGAAAACAAAATACTGGATTAACAGTTGTATGACTACATATATATACCTGTTACCTCATAGCAATAAAACCTATAATACTACAGTACTATATAGCCTGACACTACCAACAGATTGTGTGAAATCCTATAATGAATATAATCCATAATTGTATGTTTTGTGGATATTTCTGATAGGTCTAAATTTGATTACCCTCATGAGGGTTATCAAATTTAGACCTTCTATATGATCACCAGACTTGTTTATCATATTGGATAAAATGAAATCATGTATCTGACTAAATGAAAATTGATTATCTGATAAAATGAAATTATACATCTAATCAAATAAGATCATATTTAAATTTTCATTTAACAGATATTTAATTTCATTTCATCATATATATATATGATAAAATGAAATTATATATCTGTTAAATGAAAATTATATATCTGATAAAATGAAATTATATATCTGATAAAATGAAAAACTTCTCAGATAAACGTGTGTTACAATATAAGATAAACCAGCAGCACACAAACCTTCTGTAAGTTAAGACTGGCCATTGCTGGGGCAGGCTCATCGGACTCCTGAATGATTTTGACGTCACTCACATATGTCAGGTTCACCATTCGGATGTCATGACGGTTGTGTTTCCCACTTGCCGCTGAAGTTTCTTGCCATGGTAAAGGAAATTATCAACTCAATGTTTCACTGATATGAAAGAAGCATAGTGTTTCAGGACTGTTTGACTTCCCAAAATGATATTTGACTTTCAGTCTTAAAGGGACATATCTGACACAAATCAAAAGGTTTCTGATCATGATCATGCATCATATAATTATCAGCCATTTAAAAATCTGATATTGACCATCTAATATCTGATCTCCTGTCATAGTGAAAAGGAGGAAAAAAGCCAACCCGCTCTCTGGTTGATATACGTCTGGTTGATATACTTTATTGTTTTTAACTATTCATTACCATTGTATGGACATATAATAACCAGGTTCATAGGACCTGATGAGATCTTACGTGACACAGGGTATTCCTCATGCTAAAAACAGATACAGGTGAGATTTGTAAACATGTGATTTAATACAAATATGGTGGAGAAATGTTAGGAAACTCCGAGTTGGATTATATAATGAGTGGATTGACATGTTTATGGTTGGTGACATGTATGTCTGTATGGTGATCAGGTATATATATACAGGAGGGCCTCTTATGTAGAAAATGATTGATGTTTCGATACATCTGTCCACGTGCCAGTATATTGAACAGTTGAAACATATGATGAAGTACTAGCAACCCAAGTCAGCTTCCCTGTCCCCCTGTTCACTATGGCAGGAGTTCTGATGTTAGTCAGACCATATCAGATTTTTAAGAGACATAAAACAGAAATATTTGGATTAATTTGACATATGCTTTAAATTTGACTCTTCTAATTTCTAAGAAATAGTGATTTGACTTCTGACACTGGCAAAAGACAAAGGTCAACTGGTTTACCTGGAGAACCAGAACTACCCACATGTACACCAGTGGTGCCAACAAATTCATTGCAGCAGCAGTATCTCAACGGGACGTAATATGATGTAGCCTAGTAGGCTAGCTGCCTTTAGCAGTTGATGTATGTAGTACCAATTGTGACAATGACATAAATTGTTGTGTAAAAGCAGTCGTTAATGACATGATCAATTTAAATACAAAGAGATTGTAAGAAGGCACCATACGATTATTGACTTTTGTTGAAGTGCAGCCTATATGAGCCTGGTCAAGAGTTTGATCATCAAGACCGAAAGCTGTGGTAAACAAACTCTTGACCAGGTCAAATTTAACATATTTCTTTCACATAAATCACAAAAAATACATTTCACAACGGAAACCTGAATTTTAACTCCTGTCAGGCACTCTGCAGCAGGAAACAGACACTTGTGCGCGATAGACATTCATCAAGTATATATGGCAACCAAAAAAAGAGTGGAACATCTGTATGTTTCCTAATGTTAAAAGATAAGAATGCACCTGTCTGACCAAATTGCATTTTCCTAGATGCTTTCTTAAAACTCCCACCCTCTACCTCTGGGTGGCGAGTTCGAATTCGAGTTAAATGACCCCGGCTATTAATAGGACATTAAACAAAAACAAACCAAAACTTAAAACTCCTGTGCACTTAATATCCTTGTGATCAAGAGTGACTGGTATATGTTACAAGTTACTCCAATAATATTAGAGGTTTACACGACAGGAAACTTTTGACAGGCTGTCATGTAACCTCTAATTACCACCGTACGTAAAACCTGTTGCTGTGACCCACCTAATTAAAGTTGTTTAAAAGTTATCTTTAATCACATTTCATATGCTCTGACTTACCACATTCTATTTATCTATCATAAATACACAAATTAAAGTTACACAACGTGTGTCCATATCTATATCCAAGATCAGTGATTATTAGCCTCTTTTGTTGTTAAGCATAGGTCCCATTTGTATATACAGAGGAGCCCACTTATTTGCATATCGGTTATTTGAATATCCCGCTTATTTGCATAAAATTCTTAGGTCCCAATTTTTTTCTTCTTTATCTTTGTATTTTAATCCCGTGTATTTGCATCGACTAAAACACCGACTCCCGCTTATATGCATATAAAAATTGCAAAAAAATCGAAAATTATTAATTGATTTTAGGGTATTTTTGTGATTTTCCCGTAATAAAAGTTTTATGAAAGGTATTTGAACTTGCATATGTATTTGACACGATGTACAACGTCATCTAATCATTGGTTCCCACTTCGTCAAAACAGGTTATGTTCGATGCATCGATATCGACATTTAGTTATTATCCAGACCATATCAGTAGCATTGTGAAGAAGAATTACTGAATAAAATATGTATATGCCTCATCTTTTGATGAGATTTGTTTATTTATTACAGCATCGATCCAAACCTGTGTTCTGTGCACTTGAACTCGCTGAAGCAGGTTGCGATCGCCATGATTGTTTTCTAGGCGCGTTTCATTGTGGGGGCATATGTGTAATAAACGACAACTCTTTGTGTGTGTGCGCCATTTTCCAAAACAAACCCAAACGACAATACACATGTCACGGTCATTTAAGACAGTCTATTGCTTCAGCAGTTCATCATCTATGATCAAACAACTAATATACTTATAGCAGGAACACAATGCATCTCGAAACAATAATGAATGTTAATTGAAACGATGACATTGTACATCGTAGTGCCAACCCACGCGTGTATGACCGATATCGAACCCAGAGACAAGTAGTAAACGATGAAGTGTATGCAAATATTTGTACATTTACTAAGAATAACAACCCATGTATTTCATATTTACTCTTAAATTTTAAATAGTGTTTTTTTCTAAATATATTTTTAATGCAAATAACGTAAACAATCATATAGTGCCCATTTTGAGAACCTACCTGGCGATCTACATAGTGTATAAGAGGGGCCAAAACCCAACTCCGCCTATACAAATACTCCGGTTATTTGCATATTTTGCCATGGAAAATGGGCTATGCAAATAAGCGGGTTGCTCTGTACCGCCATACTTGTTTTCATTGTGACCTCTCGAGGTTATTTCTGGTTTATCCAAATTTGGAGTTGAAATAGACGAAACAAACGAAACGCTGTGAAAATATTGTGTTATGTTTTACGTTTTATTTGTATTTTATAATAACCGGAACAGCAAAGTTGTTTTAGTGACCCAATATTTGAACACAGGAGGTTGCAAGTGAATTATTGTGGATATAATTATATTTAAGAGGTGTCCATCAACAGTTTGTGCATAAATGGATTGATACTTCATCAACAAGTAAGCGTATAACATATATTTGTTAACATGAATTATCGGTTTAGATGGTTTATGACACTTTTTTGTCGCGTCCCAGAATCAGGGCGCTGGCAGATACAAGAAAAACACGCTGATCGGATATGAGGTCGCAATATCCAACAATGTAATCAGGTGGAATAAGACCTCATATACGTATAGGAGTAGTTACTAGTCTGCTCTAGGCCTAGTCTATCATTATTGTGAAATAATTTCATTTTTTTTTCTAATTCAACAGTAAACTTCAGTATTTCAGTTTAATTGAAATAAAACATTATCGCAAGCAACTTTAAACCTTTCGGGTACTTGCATAGGAGATAAGCAAAACTGCAACTTGATATTTTTATGCAATTATATTGGGAATAAAGCAGCACGCCCCTCTTTCTGTGTCCGTAAGAAGATAAAAACGTTATTTCAATTTTGCATAACTAACTGAAAAAATCTGCTTCCGCTATGAAAATAAAGCATCTATAATATTTTGAAGAGCGAAAAGAAATCGACCAAAAGCGAGTACATTTTGAGACATTTCAACAGTGGCTTGTTTTGCATCCCGGTTCCGACGTGTTGTCATTAGAAGACCCGAGATTTGGATGATTCGTACAAACCGCAAAGGATACTGATTGCAAGCATTTTGGTTCCTTCATCAAAAGCGAGTACTTCTCCTTGTAATTTCTGGTTATAACATGTCGTACAGCTTACGATACTTCCTATACTGAAGTATTCGCCGTCCTGTGCCATCTCGATCTTCATTTTTCGCTGGACAGCCTTTTTTTCCGAACGTATGCCGCACCTTCGAAAGTCTTCCGTTTTGATTGGCTGATATGCACTCAGTATTTCGTGATACGCTATAATTCTTTTTATCTTGGCCAGTATTTGTTAGATTACCTAACAAAATAGCACTAATAACATAACAGATGATCATATATTTATTGATTAAGTGAATTAAGTAAGCTTTTTATTTTCCGATGGAAAATGTCTTCAGTTTCAAGGAAATTCGTGATGTATTTTTGTTGTGATTAACCTGAATGATCAGACGTTAATGTCAAAGGAACTGAAATTAATTTACGCATTTGCTTTACTCAGTTGCAGTCACGTGCTAGTCGGACAAAAGCGCTGTCTTTATTAGTAATTAGAATCTATATATAAACAATCGAAAAGGAAGATATTAAATCACGGACTTGATATGAAAGTCTTTGCTTAAATACAGATAGACAGAAAGAGAGATAAGAGATAACTTTTAGAATTCGATCAGCGAAAAAAACCGCACACGAATAAGGCGGCAACAATCTGGATTGCTAATAACATATTTTTGATTTGCTTTAGAATATCTTATTTTGGGGGCGTTTCTTTATGCTCCTCTTTTTGTAATGTCATGTATACATGCACATACATGCACATAACTCATAGCCGGGCGATCATTGATTGTTTTGATCATTTTAACAATCTTCAACTCTATATATATACAGAGACGTATATATATACAAGTCTCTGATATAACAGAGACATACATATTTGTCTCTGGATATATATACATGTATATAAAAAAAAAACACCTAAATTTCTTGTTTCCGTGTCATTCAACCATGGAATTTCTACCAGAGGACGTTTTATCGGCTCCATCAATCAACACCTTCAAAGAGAAACTAATAAATTCTGGAAAGACCAAAAGAAAAATATCCAACCACCATGTATACATATGTATATTTCTTCTGTTACTGGACTGTGTCTTTTCACCAAATGCAAGGCGCGCTGTACGCAGTAACAAAGGCTACCTATATAAGGCTATCGAGCAGTTATATTCAAAGAGCTACTAAAAAGGTTTTGGAAGTTTAGTTAGATGTTATATTTCAACCTTTTTATTCTTGTTAATTGTACACTGTAACTAAATTAAGACTTTACTTTGTATAAATCCTTTAACTAAGTTAAATTGTTCAAGCCAAGTTTCATTTATCGTTTGGTACTTTATATTTTGTATTGATTTATTAGTTATATATTTCACATGTTTAATTCCAGTAATTTTGTTTTCATCACATGAAAGTATATAATAAAACATTTGAAAACAATTATCATTACTTGAACATTTTTAATTTGATACATTTAATCTAAATTGAAGTTTAATTTCAGATTAGATTAAGCAGCGTATTCATAATTTCATTTTTGATGTGATATCATGCTTATTAAAACCTAATTCAGTCCATAATATATGTTGTACATATGATGCTTAAAGTCAGAAACCTGAACACATACATAATTAAACGTTGATTTATCATGTAAAGAAAGAGATTCTTTGAATGTACTGGTAACTAAGTGATCATAACAGTTCTACATTTCAAAATTTGAAGTTTATAAAAGGTATATGTTACTTGTAATATACCTTCCATCTTCCTTTACTGAAATAGTTGAAATTTCTGTACATGTACCTGTGTGCAGGTATCTAATACTTTGAATATCTAACATATAAATGGATCTGATTCCAGTACATATGTATCAGTTACAGGTAACACAGAATGAGATAACGACCTGAGGGAACAATTAATGTCATTTTTGTTATGAAATACATATACTGACAAACTTGGGGAGGGGGAGGGCAACAGTTTTAAGCTTATATAACACACTTACAAGTTCATGTATCTGGAGCTGTACTTGTCATACAACACTTGAATTATATAACACTTGTATTTGTAATTTCATAATTTTCTTCTATAAAGTTACCTGCTAACAAATATATTATATACACATGTGGATCATTTGGACCTTTAGCCAACGTTTTTTTTTGTTTTTTTTTTTTACAGTTTACGCTAACATGATTTTTGAAATATTGTTTAAAAACAAAATTTTGGGATACATTTTGATCAGCATTTAAGTGTTTCCCTAATATTGCATTAAGGAAATGATAAATTGGTCTTTACCTTAAAATGTATAAATGATAGGGATTTTACCTCTTCTTGTAATTAAAGAAAATCAGCATATAAACTATATTTATTGAATATCTTTGTGAAGAAAAACTTATATAAAAATTAGTTATTTTTTGATGATTCGCAAAACAATCCCTATAATTTTTGAAAAAAACCCATCCACAGGTAGATATGATATAAGGGTAGTGTTAGATGCGAATTACAGGTAGGTAAGGCAGAGGAGCCTGGCACAGCATGCTATAAATGGACCCCTGGGGGTAATTGGGGATTTGACAAAACTATAGCCAGGTGTTAAAACAGGCACACCTTAAGACTGATTCTCATCTGATACGCATGTATGGGTAAGGTGTTATGGAGGTCCATAAGGTGGTGGTGAGGTGGGGTTTGGGCCTAGATGGCCATGACAACAGGCATGTCCTGAGAGTACCAATTATACATACAGGTACATGTACATACATGTATAACGTGTTGTGTAGATATTATATGTCTCTTACAGAACATATAGGAGAATATACGAAACTTCTGATTCTTGATTATTTACTATGGAATGATTTCATGGTTGAATTAACAGATATTAGTGAAGTTACAATACATTGAATTTAAAAACATTTTGTCTGATAAAATAATAAATATTAGAATATATGTACATATACAGTGTACTTGAGAATTTTTTTTACAAACAGTCATTAATTAATTAACAACATATTCTGGGTGTCCGATTCCCTGTTAACTATATATAGCACAGGGACCAGCAGATCAAATGCTCATACTGGCATCATAATAAAAATGATGTCAATCATCATACATCGTATATAACACTAAATGTACTGGATTCTGGACAGCAACTCTTCCGAGAATTATAGCAAAAGTTCAATAACTTAAAGTGCTTCAAATAATACTTAAAGTGTATCAGAGAACTTGAAGTGTACCAGAGAGCTTGAAAAATACATTAAATAGCTCAAAACATACTTAAAGTAACTTGAACCACAAAATATGCCATATGCGGATAAGGTTGTGATTAAAACTCAATTTGATGAAGTTTTTGTTGTTTTAAACCCACCATCTACTTGGGGCATCTTTTGCATATATGTTGCCACAAAGGTTTCGATGGCACCTTGCAGAACATTAGCAAATGAACCTTGTCATCCACATTGGTGAACCCTTCCTCTAGCGTTATATCGGTTACTGGGTAAATATCTTTCCCCCGTTTTATCATCAATGCTGAAATGGATCATTTACGTCTTTTCCTATCGTTTCTAGTTAATAGACCCATTCCATTCCAATCGAGGCAACACGTGAGACCATGGAATAAAGTTAGTAGGAAATCATTTCTACAACTAAACCATGGCCTCTTTAATAGCCGCTCTAAGTTGGCTTACCCTGTCTCGATAATATTATTTCCTCCAAGATTCACCAATAGCAATCAAAGAGGAAACTTAACCAGTGGCCAATTAATGATTGGAGGTGTTTAATCTCCATTTCGCCTTTACACGTACCTTCATACCACAGGGACATCCGTATGCTCCCTAGGTTTAACTGTATGACCTAAGGCCTACCCGGATGTTCTTCACATAAACCGACCAACCAGACCTTTCAAAGCGTACCTAGAACATACTTGAAAGCAATATTCAGCAATTTTGTGATGAATGTTTGTGCTGAAATTCTAATAATTTTTATGTGTTTGTGACTTGCAACCGCCCATTTCCATCATCCTTCTCAGGCATTTTCTTTCTTTTCCTAGTTACCAGTCCAGTATACATTGTATATGTTGAATTTATTTTTTTAAATAACTAAAAAATGATATGAAAAAAGCATACAAATAACTGATACAAGATGCTTTTTTTTTTTTTTTTTGTAATTTATATTTTATTCAGTTAAACATATATTATCAACAAACACAAGACATCTACATTTTATGGTCATTCACACCTTTCAGCACTGATGTGTATTTCTATTATAATTTACTACGCACAAGCTTACACACACACATACACACACACACACACCCACACCCATTCTCGCCCCCCAGAGTCTGCTAAGCTACGCTATATATACCACCGTACTGACCGAGTGACATAGGAAACGAAGGGAAGTAACTCTGATGAATGAGAATGACACACCCCACGCAAACACCTTTCCCACACACATGAATGTTCTAGTACATATACATACATGTACACAATACTATACACATATACATGTTCATACGTACTACATATAGTCATATACTAACTATTGCATATGACAATGAGCACACATGCTTTACTACACATACATGTACTATTTTGATATCCATCCATTGGCATGTACACACAGCACTTACATGAAAACATATCCACATACCGCACCTACTACAACTCAAATACACCCATACAAGTGCACACATACTACACATGTTGTATATATTATTGTATACATACATATATAAGAAGATGCATATTAAACGCACATTCTGTTTCTATTATCCTGCTATTCATCCATGTACAGACAGACATACACACAGACAGACAGATACATAAACCAACACCAACTTACTTAGACAGAAAGATACAGACAGACTAAACAGAGACACAGACATATACAGAAAGACTGACAGACATACTCACAGACAGACAGATACATAGACTAACAACACCAACCTACTTAGACAAAAAGACACAGACTGACTAAACAGAGACACAGACATATACAGAAAGACTGACAGACATATACAGACAAACAGATACATAGACTAACACCAACCTACTTAGACCGAAAGACACAGACAGACTAAACAGAGACACAGACATACAGACAGTATTGACATACATAAATAGAAAGATAAATAGACAAAAAAGGGAGAGAAAGGGGATGGAAAAATCACAATATATTATCAGAGCAACAAAGCAAAATTATTGACCAGTTTAGTGTTTTAGAGCCTAGGAGACATGTCAGTTAAATATATTATGAAATGAAAGCTATAACCTAATTAATTTTTCCCATTTTAGCCATTCGTTTCTAAATCTCTCCTTATACATACCTCCTTTGCTATAAGCTACACATCTTTGTATATTAAAATAGTCCTGTATAGTACAATGTGTATTTATTAAAGCATTTAAATTTAAATCTTGATACAAGATGCTTTACCTGTTCTTAAACCGATCAAATATTATATAACATATTTTCTGAGAATTCTTTCTTGAAGAATTCAAAATCTTGGCACTCCTGTTCTGAACTATAGGTAAACCAGCTGAAAAATCAGAAAAAAATAGCTATAGAACAAAATCGTCAAATAACATATTTGCATTTTTCTCATTATTTGTAATAATTTCATTCAATAAATGAACTTACGTCTCAAATAAGATTTTTATCCATAAAAGTATAATATTGATCAATGAGACTACAGATAATTGTGTTAAAAAAGTGTTAGAAATTAACAGGCTTCGTCAAAGGTAGCACAATTTGTAAATTTATTTTCCCAACCATATTCTAAAATGATGCATTGGGACTTATTAAAGCCTGTAGCACAGGGGCTTGGCACGATTTTCCAAATGATGGTCCATATATATATGTATTATAGTAATGGACCATCATTTGGAAAATCGTGTCAAGCCCCTGTGGCCCTGTAGTTAAATAAAGCTAGACATTTCTTTTAACTTACAACAATATTACCTTCAACACTAGTAACAGTTTCAGTTAATGAGTCGTGTTCCATACCTATTCGGAGTTTCTATATCCACCATTTATTACATTATACCTAGCAATGAAATTTGTTTAGACAATTCAAGCCACTGTAAACGCTCATGTATGGCGTAACTATGGGAACTAGTGTTTGTTTTTGTTTTGTTCATACAATATCTTTTAACTAATTTAATTTTATATTATTTCTCTCCTCTATTTTTAACATGTAACCATTCGGTACTAATATTATATTAAGGAACCATGGAACCAAATGATTTCCCATAGACGATAATGTTAACGTGTACCACTGTCCTGCTTAAATGGAGTTTTCAACATTAGTCCACTAGCCATAATTTTGAAGAATGTCATCTCGGAAACCTGTAAATAGAATGATTAAAAATACTACCAATTTGAATTTTTTTTATATGGGGGCAACCATCTTGTATTGAATTTAGCACCAAAAACTCACCTAAATTTACAACAAAGGAAAAACAAACTTTTTTTCTATATATTTTACATCTACATGTATTGCCCAGCCCACACATAAAACTTTGGAAACTTCTCTCACCTAAATATTCAATCAGTAGGCCCCGGCGCATTCACCTTCCTATAATAATCTATTTTTGATTTGGTTCTGTGGTCCCTTAACGTCGTCAAGTTTATTATCCCTACACATAGAAATATTATATAAAGACAGCAAATCAGTAAATCGCTTGTGAATTTAATTACAAATTTTCAAAAACAACTCTTAAGATGCTAAATATTTGTATGGTCAATCTGTAAGGTCATCTACGCGACTACTTTACACAACTTCTCGAGGTCGACTTCTGTTTTGGTCGAGTCCATTCCATCAGGCCTTCCCATTTTGTCGATTAGTGGATCACGCGTTTGCATAAGGAGACGCCGTATACATGGTGTTATTTGCATATGATATGCCGTACATCAGATTCACACGATCCCTGTCTTAGGCCCATTTGGAATTTCCCTTTCAGACTTCTTGACATTTACCGAATTTTGGTACTGGCATTGCTGAGGGCTCTCAGAAGGGTTCCTAGAAGACAACAAATCTGGTGTTATAGTAATTGTATGATGTTGAAATAATAGTATTAACCCGTAATAGCTGGTAAAATTATGTTATTATGATATTATTATATACAAAATAATTACCTGTGTTGATTGACTACTGGGCATCACTTGCCAGTGGACTTTATGTGGTCATGATTCATAAGGTATATACGTATACATGTAGTATGAAATAACTAATTTAAAAGTTATGACATAATATATTTAAGTATTGTATTAATTGTGTAACACCAATATAACACTAGTACTCTTAGTATCTGTTGTTTTTGAACCACAGTGTAAGTATATGGTATATGTTAATGGCCACCAGCTCAAAGTATCTTCTAAATATCTAAAATTAGTTTTAATAACAATTATATAACTAGATTTGATCAAGATCAAAACACGGGATTTCCAACTAGAAAATGATCACAGACATGTTCTCATTCTGACGAACGCTTTTGTACGTTTTACCTACGAGTTCTCTTCGTTTTCTCTTCGCTTTCCTTCTTTAACCAATCTTTAAAATAACATTTTCTTTCACATACGAAGAAAATAAACCGTTTAAAATAATTTGAATTTTTCGATTTTGTATCATTTGACCTCCGTGAATCGTGTATCTCATACCTTGTATCGTGTTTACTGTACTGTGAATCGTGTATCCCGTACCTTGTATCGTGTTTACTGTACTGTGAATCGTGTATCTCGTACCTTGTTTCGTGTTTACTGTATTGTGAATCGTGTATCTCGTACCTTGTATCGTGTTTACTGTACTGTGAATCGTGTATCTCGTACCTTGTTTCGTGTTTACTGTACTGTGAATCGTGTATCTCGTACCTTGTTTCGTGTTTACTGTACTGTGAATCGTGTATCTCGTACCTTGTTTCGTGTTTACTGTACTGTGAATCGTGTATCTCGTACCTTGTATCGTGTTTACTGTACTGTGAATCCCGTCCATGTATCATGTTTCCCGTATTGTATCATGTATCCAGTAACATGTATCGTGTATCACATACCGTGTATCCTGTTGTGTGTATACCGTACATTGTACCTTGTATCGTGTTTACTGAACCGTAAATCGTGTATCTC
This sequence comes from Pecten maximus, assembly GCF_902652985.1. Classification (NCBI taxonomy): domain Eukaryota; kingdom Metazoa; phylum Mollusca; class Bivalvia; order Pectinida; family Pectinidae; genus Pecten; species Pecten maximus. The sequence continues at coordinate 29,425,206 of NC_047029.1, forward strand.
GTACCTTGTATCGTGATCATGTTTGTCATACCGTGTATCGTGTTTACTGAACCGTATATCGTGTATCCCGTAACGTGTATTGTGTATACTGTACCGTGTATCTCGTACTAAGTACCGTGTATCTCGTATCAAGTATCGTGTATACCGTACAGTGTATCGTGTATCTAATACCATGTATCATGCATACCGTACCTTGTATCTCGTACCAAGTATTGTGTATACCGTTGATATAGGAGTAAACGGAAATTAAGTGCATTTTTGGGACAAATTTGAATTTTGGCGGGAAAACAAACATTTTTCAAAGTGCCATTTCTACGTCATTTTTTATCGCACGACCATAAAACTTGCACCGTTCGTCTTCATTAATCGTGCACTTTGTAATGCAGTCAAAAAATTAACTCATTTTGGATTTTGAATTTTTGACCTTGATTTGACCTCGCGCTAAGCCCTTGACCTTGACATATTTTCTGATAACATATCGCAGAGAAAAGTGAGCCCCGCCAATGAACTACAAGATGCATTGATTGTTTAAGGAAAAACACGAACGGACAAAGAACCTGATTCAAAAGACTTTTTTTTTTATTTAATTTTTTTGATTATTTGACCTTGAATGAAGTTCAAGGTCATTGAAAAATAACTTCTTTTGTAGCCACTAATACGCTCTATGGTTGTGCCAATTATCAGGTCTGTATGTGTTTAAATGAAGGAGCTGAAAAATTTTTAGGCATTTTTGCTCGATTTTTGAATTTTGGCGGGGAAAACTTAGAAATTTTCAAAGTGCCATATCTCCGACATTTTTTATCCGATGATCAAAAAAATTTCACATTCCGTCTCAGTGCATCATGCTCTTTCATTTACAGTGACGAAAGTTCTCAGATCGAGAAATTTTTTTTCGACATTTTCTTTAATCCATAGCGAGGTCATGACCTTGACATATTCTCTGATAAGATGGCATGGAGAAAAGTTAGCACTGTCCCTGATCTATCTTGCACACTGAACTTGAACGCAATAGAACGATTTGTTACGAAGTTATGATCGTTCAAAAAACATCCAAAAATGTTCTATTTATAGATCTGTGACCTTGACCATTGAAGTAAGTCCTGACCATGACCTACAAGATGCACTGATCGTTCAAGGAAAAAAAATGATCGGACAAAGATCCTGATTCAAAAGATTTTTTTTTAAATTTTATTTTTTGGATAATTTGACCTCGAATGAAGTTCAAGGTCAATGAAAAGTAACTTCTTTTGCAGCCACTGTTACATGCTATAATTGTGCCAAATATAAAGTCTGTACGTGTATAAATAAAGGAGCTGAATTAATTTATGGCATTTTTGACCGATTTTTGAATTTTGGCGGGAAAAACTTCGAAATTTTCAAAGTGCCATATCTCCATCATTTTTCATCCGATGTTCAAAAGATTATCACATTCCGTCTCAGTGCTTCAAACTCTTTCGTACCGTAGCGTGTATCTCGTACCAAGTATTGTGTATACCGTTCCGTGTTTCGTGTGTACTGTACCGTATAAAGTGTAGCCCACACCATGTATCGTGTTTACTGTATCGTATGTCGTGTATCCCGCAAAAATATCGTGAATCCTGTACCGTGTTTTGTGTATACCATACCGTCATCTTCGGGTTTTTTTGTTTGTTTTTTTGTTAGGTTTTTTTTTTTTTTTTGATGATTTGACCTTGGAACGTTGCATAAATCTTCATAAAAGCGTTTTCTTCTATAGATGATCAAAATAAACAGATTTTAAAAGAATTTGAAATTTTTGATTTTTTGTCATTTGACCTCGGTGACCTTGAACGAAGGTCAAGGTCAATAAAAAGTAAAAAGAATTTTTAGGCATCCGTACATGCGGAGCACACGAGTGATATTTTTCCTCCGCGCAAGAAACGTTTTATCATCTTTTATCACATACCTTTATTAATTACAACTTTCCTTAATTATGGAATCCATTTGCGGTTTCAAGTGGCGTCACATCACTATGTATTATTTTCGTTTTCAATGAAGAAAAAAAATCGTCATATCGTCATCTCGTCATCTCGTCATCATTATAGTTCGTCAACTGATTAAAAGTGTAGGCCTAGTTGACAGATCTAGGCAGTTTACACTTGATCAATATTTTTGTACTGATTAACTCCCTTCTGTTTTCAAACTGAAAATGTAAGGAAAATCACAGCACTAATTGATGCGAAATCATTTATTTTCAATCGGATATATGTTAATAAATTCTCCCAGCTGTCAGTGAAAGTGTTAGGCATTTATTATGATTTAAAATACAACATCGTTTACTTCAAGCAGCAAACTTTACAAATACTGTTTAATTTAATTTGATTTAGCATTAGTTAAGCATGGATATAGGTAAAAAAATCAAATTAAACCTATATATCGATGGCATCAAACACATTCTCCATACCTAGACTATAGCTGATGGGCTGTCGTTGAGCGACTACGTCACAGCGCGTGCAATTCATTCACAAAAACAAGTGACATGTCACACCGAGTCATCGTCATCGTCAGTGATTCGTAGGATTCTACGATATTTCCTAGGAGGAGATATAACTTGAGAGGAAGATTGGGAACATATTTGATAGGAAATGTTAAATGTGCCGCCAGTAATATTTGCCCCAGAAAACATTCCCGTGGCAAGATTTTGACAATCTTCAGATGACCTTGGCATTGGATTTTTAACTGGTTCGACCGCGTTTTCATTACTGGATATTTCTCTTTGCCACTTCACTACGAGAAATTGTCGATCGGACAGACTTTGTTGACAAAGATGTTTCGCGGACATTTTGTAGAAGTTCGCACATTTCTCGTTGCTGCTGCATGGATGCCACTGCATAATATTATTCACACTGTTGACATTTTTATATTTACCATTGTATGGCACTGCCACTATATAACCCTACCAATTCAGTTGCGAGTTCACCAGCCTATGAACTGCCAACAGGAAGTGATCTCTGCTACTGGTAAGCGCGGGAAATTTGAATTTGAAAATTTCAAAACAAAAATCGCATGACAAATAAAAAATCGCAGATGGTAAATATAAGAATTGAACGGCTTTCAGTTGGAATTCATAGTCAATATGAATTCCAACTGGACAGAGGCAAATTCAACATGAAACGCTAGCGCGCTTCATGGAATTTGCCTCTGTCCAGTTGGCATTCATATTGGCTATGAATGCCAACTGAAAGCCGTTCAATGCTTAAATGACCACTCAACTGCATGATTGTTGTCGGTGCTACGCCAGAATGCAAAAGTTTTGTGCACAGAGTTTTTCGGAGGGATTGGTTGGTCTTTTTTCCAACAAGGCCGGCATTGTTTGCCATGGTTTTCATCATATCAGAAAGCTTATTTTTCCCCATTGGCTGATTTTTAAACCAACGTTTACCGTTCTCGTTGTGATTGACAGCAAGATAAAAGGGAGATTCTGCAGTGTTCATTTCGTGTGGCCTGTGTTTCGCGTAAAGTTTAAATGATTTGATTGGACATCTGGATGAATTCTCGGGATTTACAAAAAGTTTTGGATTAAATGATCTCTGGTGAGTTGAATTGCCTCCACGAGTTTTTGTTGATCTTTCATTAAATTCCAAATATTCTTGGCCGTTTTCGTCAGTTTTCAGTTCAAGATCCCCCCATTTTAATTGCCTGTTTTCGTCGCACCCCCTGAACCCCAACAATTTTGTGTTATGATACCACACAGTGTTGAGTAGAGACTGCGGATTTTCTTTTACTCATTATGTAATCACGCAAGTCTGTTATCCCTGATGTGAATGAACGCTCGGGAGCAGTTGTAGATACATGATCAGACGGTGTTGTCATTGTTTGGGGGACGGGCGTTGGTGGGGGGACAGGTATAACTTGGAAGGAAGACGCAGGTAATGAGGGGTTAGATGTTTGTACGGGCTGCTGTGAAGGAACAATGTGATTTTCTTCGTCATTTACAAACCTAGCCCGAGTTTCCTCTGGCCCTGTCACCATGTCTAGCCCGAGTTTCCTCTGGCCCTGTCACCATGTCTGGTGTAGGGCCCCTACACCAGACATGGTGACAGGGCCAGAGGAAACTCAGACATGGTGACAGGGCCAGAGGAAACTCGGGCTATTACAAACCCTTCCTCGTTATCCACTTCATCAAATATAATATCATGAAGAATTTCAAAGTTAACGTCCGAAAGTTCCATGTTATGATGATAGACTATGAGCTGTCAAACAGACTCTAGCAGACGACAGATAATGTCGGGAGGACAATATTTATTTAAGAGAAATAAACGTACATTTAAAATATTCAAGTAATTGATTTTATTTGTAATTAAATGCATTTATTTAAAAAAAAAAAAGTTTTTATAATTTTTAATCAATGTTGCAAGATACAGCTTCACTTTATTTCTTCCAATGAACTTTCTATTTTTAGTTTCATGGAAAAGGGAATTCCCCTTAAAAGTAGTTCCGGCTAGTATGGTGATACAACATCTTGTATCACACATGTGTGATACAAACCGACAGAAAACATCCACCGAAATTTGTTGTATCACTATTGTAAGATTACATAGGTATGTGATAAATGTAAAGACCATGAAATTAAAACACGATCAACCAATGTGATACGTAAAGTCCTATAATACCACGACAGTATTGTACAAATGTAAAAATTTATGAATTAAATTGTATTTTAGTCGAACGCAACCTTAACTAGCTGCTCCTAAGGCACTTAGAGTTATCTGCCCTTGGCACCGGTTTCTAGCATGGCTGGCTAGCAAGTTCTCGGCGAGGACTTTTTAAATTTAAAAATCGGCAAACATCGACGAATGATGGCTACAGCAGGCGACTACAATTTGAGAGAACGATCCAACAAACTCTTAACGTTTATGCAGACGTGTGATAGAGACGATTCAGAAGGGGAAAAGGATGATGAAGTGGTTTTGAATCGAGTGACACCAATTGTTGAAAGTGTTGAAACAGTGCGTGAACAGCAGTGTGTGGGGAATTCTCAAGACGACAATTCTGAAGCGGAATTAGAAAATGAACTATCTACACTTCAGTCACAAGTCCGTAAAATGTCATTGCGACGAAAAATCGAGTCGTGTAGGCAAGAAATACACAAAGAACAATTACGTAATGAAACGGAAGGGGCGACAGCGGCAGTCGGACCACGTGGTGATGGCGTGTTCGTGAATGGAACCGGAGGACTACCACGTGGTGGTGGCGGCATGGTCTTGAATGGTGTCGGGGATCTACACGATGTCATCGGTCAACAACGACATGAACCCCGTGCAGGTACGGACCCTAATAACTTTTTACTACAAACTTTCAATCCCCCCAAAACGTGCAAACTTCGCCTCGTACATCAATATCTTTGGCAAGACCCCTTACTGTTAGCAAACGAGGAGGACATTGTCACTTTCACAAATACAGGTGTCAAAGTCAGTAAGAGATCAGAGAAAGACTACTATAAAATTAGCGTTGAGCAGTGGGGCTATGGCAACAGCAAGATACTACAGGAAATGATTGAACAAAGAGAAATAGACACAAAAGGTATTAATGACTACCTCGAGTACACAAAAACTGTAAACCGTCTTTTCTCCAAATATGTGCGAGGGAGTGTACTGCTTTTTGATCGTGAGTATCGAGAGGCACAACATAAGGAGCAGTTTCGATGGGGTACACCACAGACGAGGATCCAAGACTTCCAGCTCATTCTCAAGCCTAACAACACGACGACCCAGGTCCTACAGGGAACGGCGACAAAACGCGAGAACTCGTCACACGTACCAAGGAAACGTGGTCCATTTACTCCGGACAATCGTGAGATATGTCGTAAATTTAATGCCGGCACATGTGACTACAAAATGTGTAAACTGGCTCATGTGTGCTCAATGTGTTACGCTACACACAGTGCATCATCTCATGATCAATCAAAAAAGTGACATGTACCCCCACCCGGGGGGTTGGTACTATTACTGATAGTGGCGATAAAAAATGTACCAGCGTAAATAGTGTAAATCTTGGCAAGCCCTCCTCCCCAAAGACGATGTTGATAGAGACTTCATATTGGAGGGGGTAGCCAACGGTTTCCACATAATAGATTCTAATATGGTGGATCAGGTTCAACCAGCAGAAGTAGAAAATTATAATTCGTGTAAACAACACTCAAAATTAGTTCAAAAACAGATCAAGTGTGAAATAACAAATGGTAATTATGTAATTACTGATGAAAAGCCGGTCATTATTAGTGCTCTAGGGGCTATACCAAAATCCAAGACTAAAGTTAGACTAATTCACGATGCTAGTCGTCCCATAGACAAATGTGTAAATAGTTATGTTACCAGTGACTGTTCATGCTCTTATATGGACTTGCGCGAAGCAGCCAAGCACATAACACCTGGGTGTTATCTTGCAAAAATTGATTTGAGCTCAGCTTATAGATCAGTTAAAATCCATCCGTCTAATTATAAAGCTACTGGTTTAAAATATATTTTTGATGGCGATACGTCCCCCACTTTTATGTATGATACTAAGCTCCCTTTTGGAGCATCAAAAAGTCCTCAGATTTTTCAAACCCTGACAAGTGCCGTTTGTAGAATGCTGAAATGTAAATATGGTTTTTTAGCAATAGCATATTTAGATGATTTTTTGGTGTTTGGTAAAACATACGATGAATGTTTTAAGGCAATGGTTAAACTTGTACAGTTACTTCGTATTCTTGGTTTTGCTATTAATTGGTCAAAGTTAGAAGGCCCTACCCAAGAAATTGTTTTTTTGGGCGTATTGATCAATACTGTCTCTATGACTTTTTCGTTATCACGTGATAAACTTGTATCCTTTTACGAAATACTTATGAACTTTTCTTCGCGAAAGCGAGCAAGTCGTAAACAACTTGAGGTATTAATCGGAAAGTTAAATTGGGCTTCACAAGTGATAAATGGAGGCCGTACCTTTTTGCGTAGAATCATTAATATGAAAGACAATTTGTGCGACAACTCGCATAAAATGATTCTATCGGAGGAGTTCTTTGCAGACTTGCATTGGTGGATCGCGTTCATGTCGGTATTTAATGGAACATGTGCAATTCTAGACAATAAAACGATTACTTCGATACAGACTGACGCGTCCTCCGAGGGAGGTGGCGGTTATTATAATGGGGATTATTTCTATGTGAACTGGCAACTAGATTTACCTCCCTTGGCACAGGAACATATAAATGTGAAAGAATTCCTTGCAATCTATTTTGCATTTTGTCGTTGGGGGCCTACCCTCTGTAATAAACATGTTATTGTGTACAGTGACAATAAGTCGGCAGTTTCATGGATCAACAAAGGGACATCGAGGAACACTCTAGTTATGTACATACTACGTCTCATGTTTTGGATGTGTGCAATTAACAATGTTTCACTAAAAGCTAAATATCTTCCAGGAGTCTGTAACAATATAGCGGATGCATGCTCACGTCTCCACGAACCAGATAAACTATGCCTTTTATATTCATGGATTCCCTCGCTTAGCCTCTGTGATTTCAGTGTGTACGAACTTTCTCAGCATATGTCATTACACTTTATATCTCACAGGTGGCTCCACAGTTCGAGACTTAGAGGCAGCAGCGACACTCTACAAAGAAAAGGCGTGGGCTAAGTCGACACATTCTACATACGACACACAGTCAAGGTGCTTTCTGAACTTTTGTGATAATATCCGCCAACCCACGATTCCAGTTTCGTCCTCGGTACTGCAGATGTATGCGACATATCTTGCGAACAATCGTGGTTTCCGGTATGGTACTATTCTACAATATCTCAATATCATTGTCCATATGCACAAGATATCTGGTTTTGACGATCCTGTGGCTACTGACTATCAACTTAAACTGGTCCTTCGTGGTATTAAGCGCGATTTGGGTACCGCTCAATCCCCAGTGGCCGCCATCTCGCCGCATCAACTATTAAAAATCAAGGCGGTTTTGAACTTGAATGATTTGTCTGACCTAGTATTCTGGTGTGCTTGTTTAATCGCTTTTTACGGACTTCTACGCCCTGGGAATGTTACAGTTAAGGGATCCACATTCAACAAAGATACTGATGTTCGACGTATTGATTTGCTTCCACATGAATGGGGATTCCTATTGTGTTTGAGTAAGACAAAAACTATACAGTTCAGAGAGAAAGCAGTAGAGGTTGTATTACCAATGACAGGGAACGCTCTATGTCCCGCGTCCGCTTTGCATGCTCTGTTACGCCGTACAGGGCCTATTGACCCGCTTGGACCTCTTCTAATTCAAGAAGATGGTTCTCCATTGAGCTATAAGGCTTTTTGTGCAAAACTACAGCTTAGCTTAAAATTAGCAGGGGAGGAGAACTCTCAGATTCGTGCCCACTCTTTTCGCCGAGGTGGGGCCTCGTGGCTCGCAAAGTTAGGTTTTTCAATCGAAACCATTAAATCGATTGGCTATTGGTCAAGTGATGCTGTGTTGAGATATATCGAGTCAGACTTTTCGACAAAATTGAATGTAGCAAAACAGTTTGGTTCTTCGCTATGTTAACTTGTTAAGTCTCTATATTGACTGGTAAGGTGTTCTGAACTTTAAAAGTCTTGCGTTCAAAATGAACTATAACATTGATTTCATTATTATTATTATTATCTTTTTCCCATTCACCAACTACCTGGGCTGGGGTAAAGTTATTTTTATTTTTCTCCAATTATATCACTATTACTATCAGGTTGTATTATATACTTCTTGGTGGTTTTGTGGATTTGTATGTATCTTTTGTTTCTTTGGTTGAGATAACCTAATAAATGTATCCGCCCAGTTGGTTTGGTATTTTGTTGCTTATTACTATACATTGGTGAAGTGATGATTAAAGTAAAAATTTATGAATTAAATTGTATTTTAGTCGATAAGAGTGGTGTGTACATGCATATCTGCATTGAATAACAATTTCCCCTGACATATGATCACCCGACAGTGTTATTATCTCATTCATTCAGCAAGTATTGTCAATAATTACGGTAGTTCGATTTACACAGACCAATTGTGTGCTTTCTTCGTATGTTTGTTTACCTTTCCACCACTAAATTATTTCCATGATATGCTAATGTTTATTTCTAGCTTTTGTTCAGATAATTAAGACATGCAGAGTAATGGTTTTTATCTTCAAATGATTAGTATTTTCGCTATATCCGAAAATAGAATAAGCTCGCAAAACTCCATACCATATAAAATAATATAGGGACATTTCCAAATCATATCATAATGAATAAAACAAATTGATCCTACTAATTTTAACAACCACGCGATAATTTAAACATTGAAAACAACGATTGAAGTGCTAGTAAATTTTGATAACATACAGGTGTGGGTTTTTATTTTGGTAAAGATATGGTTTGTGCGTTAAATACACAAATGTTTATGACACATGTTTGCTATAACATCATATTTGGTTGCCAAAAAAAACCCAACAAAAAACGAAAACAAAAACAAACAAAAAAACAAACGTCTGGTGTATAGATCAAAAACAAAACCTTATGTTTGTATCAGAAGTGTATGCACGCATACATAACACACAGGTATACATAGAATGAACCGTCACGGATGAATCGCCAAGCATAAAAGTGTCGACCCACATATGAATGTAGCGTATGCGGTTTGAATGACGTTCAGTGTATATTTATAAACCAGGTGTTCCCATTCAAAACAAAACCAGGAAGTTCAAAATCGGTTATGGGTTATAATTCAGACAAGAGCGAGAGGGAGTATTTGGAATACCCACACCAGGAAGCACTTGACTGGACGGGATGCTGTAACCATGAATGGGAGCGGTTCTGGCACCTTGGGGATAACTTTGATAACAATGTACACATTATTACTAGTTTTTATTTCAACAGCAGGTAAGTTACCTTTATTTCTTTTTTTCTTATAGTGTCAATTAATGTTCAATTATAACCCATTAATTAATGTTCATACTAACGTAAATATTATTACTATCACTGTTTTAATCTTGATAATGATATTTACACGTAAAGAATATGCCTACTGTAGCTCACCTCAGTCGTAAGTGGCGACTTATTGTGCGCCCACCCCACCCTTCCGCCCCTGCAGTGTCGGGGGTGGTTTCTCCTTTATCTTCAAATCAAAGGGAATTGGACGGCCCAAGATTAAGTGTATCCCGCTGCATTTTGATCGTAGAAGGCCACTTAAAGTTGGCCCCTGACGAATCGTGGATTTTCTTCCGTTCTATTGTGAGATATTGAAGAGATCAAAATAGATCTGCTGTCCCTATTGCAACGCCCTTTAAAAGATTTTCTTTTCTTCACTGTTCTGTCTTGCTGTGCTTTGTTTTCTTACTCTGTGTCTCCTTGTCAACCGTCCTCGTATGAGAATGGCTGTTGGTGTCTCCTTGTCACCCGTCCTCGTATGACACTGGCTGTTGGTGTCTCCTTGTCACCCGTCCTCGTATGACACTGGCTGTTGGTGTCTCCATGTAACCCGTCCTCGTATGACACTGGCTGTTGGTGTCTCATTGGCGCCCGTTTTCGTATGACATCGGCTGTTATTGTCTCCTTGACACCCGTTTTCGTATGACACTGGGTGTTGCGATGAAGTTAAACCCCTAAAAACAAACAAACAAACAAACACATCTCTTTTTTTCTGAATTTTGTCACACCATTCGCATTTTCCTGTAGCAATGCTGATTCAGTACTTCACTAAATTATAACAAATATTATATTTCTTATATAACATATCTATTATATATGATATCACAGAAAGTCTATATAATAATATAACATAATAAGTGAGACATATCGTATGATAAATAAGATATTTAGTATAAATTGCTTCAGTCCTGGATCAACATTGCTCAATCACTAAATGACAACTAAGTTTGTCATATGTGTTTACTACATTATATAAATGTATGGACAAATGGAACTGTACAATTTTCGAGGCGATTCATCCTTTGTCAAGGCACTGAATGTTCAAAAATAATCCATAGACATAGAAAATGTAGTACAGTATATAATACTCGTATGTATAATCACCATAGATTGGGAACTTGATACAATGATACCATCATATCTGGTCGGTATTCGAGTAAATTGTCTTCAAGAGCATATCATATTTTTACACGGCATAATAGGTTTAAATACTGGGCTTTTAAACTTTAGCTTTTCCGTCTGTAAAATTCGATAACAATTATCAAGTTGTAATTAATCGTCTTAAACTAATTACTAAAAACTAATTATTGTAGTTCTGAAAAGACATATCATTTTAGTGAATGTGCAGACACGAAGTTTACAAAAAAATTGAAATGGATTTCTCCTCTAAACAGCTACAATATCAAAGGTTATATCACCGCTAGAGTATTCACCTGTATAACCGGGATGCTCAATATGTCCTTATATTTAATTAATGTATACATGAGTTAGCACGAATGCAATTCTTATGACAAATATCCGCATTAGCTTGCACACACCTAATGAGAAAGTTAGAAGCCTTTTATATACAAAAAAAAAAAAAAAAAAATACCTTTCAAAATAACAGGATGTATTCATTTTTCTATAGACGGAATCATGTAGGCGATAAAGCATATTCACACAGGCGTCTGAATCTAATAAGTATTTATAGAAATATTAGCCACTTCTCCTAGTATGTTGGAGTAAGGACTATTTTTTTTACAAATACTAACCAGATACAGACGAATGTGTGAATAACTTCTAATTCTTAAATCCAAATTTAAATGCTTCTTAAAACCAGAACAACAGAGAACATCGCCATTGAAACTAATATTTACAAGCATCGTATCACACAAGGAAATATAAAATTTCCCAATGAGGTCAAGATGTCGCCCATAAAACGTTCCCATGGTTTTCATCAACCATTTAATTTGAGCATGGACAGCTTCCTGCATTACGAAGAGCTATGACAAAATTTGATATATTGCTCCCATGCAACTTTACCGAAATAAAATGCTTCTCCTTAGTATATTTTAATATGTTTTCTCCGTGTATCGCCATCCCCAAGTACGATAATAAGATGTTTGCGATGTTAGAGTTGATCTATTATGACCATCATAAAACTTATTACACCTATTTCCGTTTGAGTACATATAGCTTAATTTTTTACACCAGACAATCAATAACTTCATACAGCCATGGATATTGGCCATGATAAAATATACACGAAACCTCTTTTTCTGAATATAGTTTATTCTCTGTTCCTCCATTATAGGGTCGTGGTAAAATGAAATTTCCTGCTAAATGTGAGGTTGAGACACACAGTTGGTTTGAACACCATTTAAATATATTAGATACATGTATTTTTGAAACTGCTGATGTTGCAGAAAATATTTTCAATTACGTAGATAATAACAAGTAGATCTGTTCTAACCACAGGCGCTTGCATAGAAAATATGATTTTCATTTTTTTTTTATTTGACAGCGGTATGTGTAATCTGTTAAGCTCAAGGCCGGAAACTCCGCCACGAGCGAAACGGCACCCCATCTCACTTCAATCGACTAAAAAACACATTTATTCAAACTGACACGGTGCACACTATATGCCACCGTCATCAGGAAACATTCATCTTTAACCTACCGTGTCACTCAATACGAATTGTTACATCCAAAACACAATAATCCGTGAAAACATCGCCGAATTCCTCACTCAGAACGCCACTTTTTAAACGGCTCCCTCAGCCTGTCCAGATTCTTCATTTACATACGGGGTTGAACGGTCATGTGATTATATAATCGACTGTCACCAGGTGCACTTTTTGGGGTCATCTCAGCATACTTTATTTTACAGGTGCATGCACAGGACGTCGTTTGCGATATCACGGACTAATAAGATAAACTGTTTTAATGCCATGCAGTGATGAGATCGTCCTTTCCTTTTCTTCAACTGCATCATTTCGGTAGTTGTTGAACTTCGTTTTGAAAACGAAAGATTGCATTTAACGGTGCTCAGTAACTTGTTCAAGACAGGGCCGGGGCATTATACGTATACCATGAACTACAAAGTGTAGCAGTATCAGTTGAACTTTTTCGAAGTTAAAATTTGGATGGGGGTAATAGCTGATAATGTTTGATATTTTGTTTTTTATTGAACTTGCCATCTATTTAGGGTTATGTCTATCTTCAATTAAAAAAATGGACCACTACATGACTAGTTAAAAATATATAGACACACACACAATATCGGTAAGAATAAGAGGTTATTCTGGGTATTCTGGCGTTAGCCCTTAATAATATAAAATTCTGGCGTTGACACAAAATAACTACTACTACCCCTCAACTATTCTCTTTTCTTTTTCATTTAAATCCAGTTTCTTTATTCTGTAAACACTTCAGCCAGCTTGATCATTTTCAGAGTAACGTTGGATGTTTACACCTGACTCAATTAATCAGATAATTCATCAATAACTTAAATATTATATATGCGATGTAAAGTGGAATTGCATAGATAATCAGTATTACGAAGAATACTTTACAATGCGTTAAACTCTTTGACATTGTCACTGGCGGATTTAAAGAACTTTATAAAGACCTAAATAGTTACCATATTCCAATAATCTCAATCAATCATTGTTTAGCTTTACCGGATAAACAGAGCATTGTCCACAACATACTTCTCAATTTCCTTAGAACAATAGATTTGTACAACAGAATATAACAACACAAATTGTTTCACATAAACATAATGTATATAGGTAACATCCCCAGGATACCCAGGGAGACTGTACCAGGGGGGATTACTACTTATCCCTCCATTGATTGGTACATACTGAGACTCCAGGAGGTCTGGGGTCTCCTCCTCTGTGCCCCAACCCCAGACTGTCGGACATCACGTACTCAGTCCTATGTGTATTTTACAGTCGCGTCCTCATTGCTGGGGCACTTAACTAACATCCTAAGTGAGCACTGTTCTATCGCATGAACCTAGTATACAACAAACACCATACACCACACAAGTATGTAAAGTCCTATGTGTATTTTACAGTCGCGTCCTCATTGCTGGGGCACTTAACTAACATCCTAAGTGAGCACTGTTCTATCGCATGAACCCAACATACAACAAACACCATACACCACACATGTATGTAAAGTCCTATGTGTATTTTACAGTCGCGTCCTAATTGCTGGGGCACTTAACTAACATCCTAAGTGAGCACTGTCTTATCACATAAACCTAGCATACAACAAACATTCGCAATAGGAAAACACTCTAGGAACAGAAACCCATCACCACCCACAAACACAATACACATACACGTCCCAACCAAACCCCCCAGGGATATAGGACCCCGCCCCAGCCCTCATCCTTGTTCTTCTTACTACCCTCCGACTAACTAGACCCTCCAAACACCTACCCAAAACCAGAGACCTATATACTAGGGACTCGCAACAACCGCTTTTCTCGCATAGTCACGACCTCACCTATTGTTCTCATAACCGGAGGTATATTTAGCACGAGATCTAGCGAGACCAAGCGCTGCGGCTGCGCAATAGGTGGATATCGGAGTTGTTTATATTAGTGACATGTGCCGTGCCAAGAGATGGCGACGACTGTCTGTGCATATGTGTCACCGCGTTTGGCCGAGATAACTTCATACTGGCGATAGTTATACCTATGCACTGTAATGTATATCGGCAGATATGAACAACGATATTTAAGTAGTGTCTAACCGAAAAAAGCACCATTTTTCCGTTAAAGATTTATATAGAAACGTATGGAAAATGTCGTCCGATTTTCTGCCATTAGACGATGATCTAAATTTAGATGTATAGAGAAATATACTGACGACGATTCTTATATTTTCGATAGTGATACTGACTTCAGTCAGTGCTTCCCTAATTATACCGGACTCTTATAAGGGGAAATATAATCACCTGTGTTATTTTCTTTGTATCTAAATACACTTTATTAATGACAACTGTCCAAGTATTGAATTACAGATGCTTGATCTTTTCTTGCTAATGTATACCGACGAAATGGCTTTATTTGTTAACTGCCCAGAAGATTTACAAATTGTGTTGGATTCTTTATATGCATATACCATAAAATGGAATCTGGAGGTCAATGTTGATATAACTCAAATCATGGTGTTTAGAAATTGTGGACAAATAAGAAATAATGAGCCATGGAAATAAAATAATGAATAATAATGACAATATAGAAATTGTTGACAGTTTTAAATACTTGGGTATGCTGTTCAACTACAATGGGAAGTTTTACAAAACACAAAAACATTTTGCAGAACAAGGCAGAAAAGCTTTATTTTCTCTGACAACTTCTCTTAGAAATCATTGCTTGAATGTAGAAACTTATTGTTCTATTTTTGATTCGTATGTAAATAGTATTTTACGTTATGCATCGGAAATAAGGGGATTTCATAAAGCACCGGATGTCGAAAGCGTACATTAGAAATTCTGTAAAAAAAATACTTAACTTAATAAGGTGCCTAAATCAACTTGCAATGACTTCGTTTACTGTGAATTGGGTAGATTACCATAAACTATTATGAGAAAATTAAGAGTGTTCAAATATTGGTGAAACAGTCGGATAATCTGGTATTGAAAACATGTCTTGATGAAATGGTAAATGAGAATGACGTGTGGATATGTGACATTAAGAATGAATAAGCCGCTTTAGGTATTGAGTACATGTTTTATTCTAATTCACCAGTAGACTATGCTTTTAAAAGCATTGAGCAGAGATTGACCGATGTTACAAAACAAAACATGTTAACAGATATCTAGTTCGTCGAAAGGTAGATTATATATCGATATCTGATAGATAGCCACTGTGTACAGTTTTAAACCTATAGAAACTAAATATAAATGTATGTTTAGCATCCTCACACAAATTAAATATAGAAATAGGTAGACATAATAATATTACCCAAAGAAATAGAACCTGTAACAATTGTGATTTGTGTGACATCGAGGATGAGTTTCATTTTATTTTGATATGTCCATTATATACAGGTCTGAGGGTAAAATGTATAAAACAATATTACCACAAAAGACATTCTGTTTTTAAATTAATCCAACTATTATCTGTTAATAATGTTAGAGTTGTCAAATTTAGGTTAATATCTATACTTGGCTTGCAAAAGACAAAATTTATTAGTGTAGATAATTTTATATTGAACAGTTTTCATGTAACACTCTCCTGTACACATCTGTAGTTGTTTAATGTTATATATTGAGTATCTTATATACCTATAGGCCTTAGAGCTCATCTGCACCCACCACTAGACCAGTGATTCGTTGATTTATTTCACCAGCAGTTTTACAGTATAAAAACCACCATTAAAACTATGCCTTTTATCTTTTTTTGGAGATATTTCTTGTTTATTAGACAAATGCTATAGCAAAAGTCTTAAGTAAAATGAAACAAAAAAACACTGTCATGTTTGATGATTGATAATATTTTATTATTTAGTATTGAAAACTTTGATAGTGCTTAGGTCATGTACCCATGGTAGATCTTTTCTTCTTTGGCCTTTTAAAAAAAAAAGTTTAATAAGTATTGATACATTATGGTATAGAATAGGCAGAGAAGCTTCTATAAGATTTAAATTTGAAACATTCAAATTTCAAATACCCTGCAGTAAATTCATATACCCCAAATGTTGATTAAACAGATTCGTAAATTCAAAATTAACCTAAAAACATATATATCTAAATATGAATGGACCCATTTAAGTTTAATTAGGGAATGAGGACACACCTGAGGGATTTTTGTCTTCCAGAGTACAGGTAAATATTTAGATTGTATACTGCACAGCATGCCTTTAGTGAACTCTAGTATTTTGGGGAGATGGACATGGCCAGCCTCAGGACAGGTGTTGACAATGAGACACACCTGTTGATTCATGTATATCTCAAAGGTAATAAAGGTGTGGTCAATGTCCCTATGGTTTGGATGGAGTGGGGGAGCCCAGGTGATCACCATGACAATATTTTTTTCTGTAGACCCAGAAGTACAGGTACATACAGGTATATACTCTACATATATTCTGAATGGAGTTTATTAGGAGATGCCCCATGACCAGGTGTTAATGTTTTTTATCAAAGGTGAGGTGTGATCAATGCCCCAAAGGTTGGGGGGGGGGGGGGGGGGGGGGTATATATATCGGTCATAATGGTGAAAAAATATATATATAACCTTTTGATTTTATTAATTTCCCACACAATACAATAAAATATATACCGCAGTATTTAATGTTTTGCTATGTGCAAAAGATATCATAGCTATTATATTCCAACACACTCATTCCTCGATCAATCCCTGCAATTCTGTATCAAATATCTGTTTTGAAACACTAAATAATTTACAAAAAGTATGATATTTAATTTAATTTACATTAGACTGATTTATGCTTTTTTCAATTAGTTTCAATTAATGCATTTCTTTCAATAATGGCTTTATTATTCATGAGATCAATGTTAACAGAAGTCATGATTATACTATATAAAATTCTACAGATTATAGCTATCAAATCACTAATCTAATTATAAATATGATATTTAAGACAATGAATTACACAACAAATTTGACTAAACGCGATACAGTAACTATCGAGCAACAATTATTTGAAAACCATTTTGAAATTGGTCAATAAATAAAAAAGGAGTTAATTATATAAACTGAAACCATGTAGCACTGTCCTTAACACCAGCCATTCACAGTATAACCATAATTTGTTTTGTTTACTTATTTTCACTGGGCAATAACTAAATATTCACAATGAATTACACAACAAATTTGACTAAACGCGATACAGTAACTATTGAGCAACAATTATTTGAAAACCATTTTGAAATTGGTCAATAAATAAAAAAGGAGTTAATTAGATAAACTGAAACCATGTAGCAGTGTCCTTAACACCAGCCATTCACAGTATAACCATAATTTGTTTTGTTTACTTATTTTCACTGGGCAATAACTAAATATTCACAGTGAATTACACAACAAATTTGACTAAACGCGATACAGTAACTATCGAGCAACAATTATTTGAAAACCATTTTGAAATTGGTCAATAAATAAAAAAGGAGTTAATTAGATAAACTGAAACCATGTAGCAGTGTCCTTAACACCAGCCATTCACAGTATAACCATAATTTGTTTTGTTTACCTATTTTCACTGGGCAATAACTAAATATTCACAATGAATTACACAACAAATTTGACTAAACGCGATACAGTAACTATCGAGCAACAATTATTTGAAAACCATTTTGAAATTGGTCAATAAATAAAAAAGGTGTTTAACAAGTAAACTAAAACCATGTAGCATCGTCTTTAACACCAGACATAAGCTAACCAGCGTGGTAATCGCCGTGAAAAGAACGGTCACATGTGCAGTCTTCCGAACATAAAGTACGACGGAATACGTTTGAAACACCAGTTTACATAAAAATAATTGCACTTACGTTTGATTCCCGTGATTTGTTATCGGACAATAGTCTTCTATGAGCTGTCATAAAGCTGACCGTGTTTCAGGCGTACCTTCAATATGGCGTCTAAACAGTAGGAGCAGCAATGCACTATGGGATAAATTACCCGAACTTCCGCTCGGCGGTGACGTTTGGTAAGCCAAAGAGCTTGTTGCGAATCCCTAGTATATAGGTCTCTGCCAAAACACATATACCAAATTGTTCCCAGCACCATTCGGCCTGCAACAAGCCCTGCTAACATGTTTTGTATCATAATCACCCCGCATCCATCACTACTTCTTCCCCACCACAGTACTAAATCCACACTCTACGTATCACAACTATATAGTAAAACGTCGGAATGTGTACAGACTAGTAATGTCGGAACTGTGTGGCTCTAAAGAAAGTATGGACATTTGGCAAAGAGGACAGTGCATATTATGGCAGACATCGAAGGAAGCTTACAAGCGAGGACACCAAAAATAAGTCACCAGCACTTAAAACTAACCACTAACCACTAACCATTAACACCTAGTCCGTCGGATGGGACTTAAAACGATGCCCCGTGTAAGAATGTCCAACTTGCACGATAAAGATCCCTCTGCGGTCTTTCGTTGAAGAGTAGGTGTGATAACGCCGGCCCAGAGGATAGTTTTTTTTTAGGCCAATATTTTATTTTTCATATCATTTAATAGGTATTAATTAGACGGACGTCAAAAACTTCGATAAACAAAATTTATATATAGGGTAGGGTCGTCTCTCTTCTCCAATCTTCTTCGATAGGGTAGGCGTAACTGCTACTAAACAGTGCCAGGTTAGGATTCATTCGGACTCAGGGAGTCGTCTCAAAAATTACCCATAAGTTCTCCAACCGACTCCCTTCTCTTCTTTCCCAATCTCTCCTTTTACTCCATACTGTACCCAATCTACTCAATTTCCTATCTGTTCTCGTCAGCTGAAAGGCCGTAAGGCCGTAATAGCAGACGTAAAACCCATAAATAAATAAATAAAATGTAAGCTCACATACGCAGGTACAAGTTTTAAATGTATAATGATATAAATTGAATAAGTACTAATCAATGTCGGATACAAGAAGATTTATTGAAGTCGTATATGTTAAAAACAAAGAACAACAGCTATGTAGAGCTATTTCTACGACTAAACATAAGTAAAAGGGTTGAATATATGTCTCATGGAAAAAAAGCGAAAATGTTTTTTTTTTCTTTAATTAAAGCAACGCTTCTTGTTGTTAACTTGTTTGTTTTAACAGTACTAGTCTTACAAATTCGCTAATTATCGTAGGCTTAACTCGTATAACGAATTTTTTATCAACTTTTATTCCCGTTCGTTTTATTTATATAACGAACTACTTGTATAACGAATTCAATTTCAAGGTCCCTTGGAGTTCGTTATAAACAAGTTTTACTGTAGTCTAAGAAGTAGACAACAGTACCTTTCATCGATTGAGTGTTTGAAAGGAGAAAGAAAATGAAAAAAAAAATGTCACCATCTGTTCCGCTTTGTACGATAACATAATGTAACACTCGTGCCAAATTGGGGGAAAATCGTATAATTTGATATGGAATATCATACGAATATTGTCGTATCCTATGAATTTAAAAACTCGTTAAAACTATTTACAATGTATACTAAATATTAAGATATCTCCATACCTACCATTCAATTTGGGACAAAGCTGGTAAGTAAACTAAATGATATACACTTCACTTTCTACATGATAAAGGAAAATCTTAATTTTTTTTTTTTTTATTTCCCACGGAATTTTAGAAACAAACATTTTTTTTTTTTTTATTTGCATGCGTCTTCTTAATATTACATACCCTGTATGTATTGTAAATATAAACTAATTATGATATATTATAATGTGCATGTTCAAGTATACATAGTAGTTACTAAATTATATCACATTGCAGGAATGTTATATTGGTTCACATGCAACACTTTGTTGTATTATTTTACAATATAAGAGCTGATTCGATTTTCCTCAGTAGTTATTGGCTAAAACATGTTCAAGTGAAGTTTAACATTTTCATACATTAACCTGATGTTTCTATTTTTAGAGACACCGAGTTGATAGTGGGTTTATAACGTCATAATTATTGTGACGCCACAATGCCCATAATTCAAATTTCCTGATATCAAGATAAACACATGCAAAATGCAATTTACCCTTACCCCAAAATAAGTTTCATATCTAATATAAAAATTACGAACACTTGATTCGGTCATTATGATATCATATCGACCTCACCAAATGTCCATTATCAATAACGATAGGATATAAAATTGATCTACATTGTATTTGAATATCCTAAATATTACTTGATTCTCTTTGGTATGATCTAAAAAAGATTAGCTGCACAATTAGGTTTTTCTCTAATATGCTATACATTATATAACTAAGGGAACTCATGTCATATCATTTCAAAGCAAAGCACATGCGTGTGGATTTGGCAATGCTAAACTGATATGGCTTCATAACTAAAATGTATCTTGGACAAACAATAGCAAATCCAGTGACATTCTAAATCGTCATTCCTCTGATGCAATTAAATAGAAGATCAATTTTTGTATGTATATTTTATGGCTAACCATGGACATTGCTGTTACCGTCTATCTTATTAAGCTGTTTGTAAATTTCAACAAAAACATGCGGAAAATGCAGGCGGTAAGAATTAGCTAATTTATTTTACTTATATTGTAACAGGAGTTACCATGTGTCTATAGCACACAATAGCAGCATTTCTTTGTCTGAATTTGATTTTATGTTTATATGAACATTGATTTTATTAACCATAAATAAACATCGCGGTTGTGAATAATATCACACGAATTTGATATGGGAAATTATTTTCAAACATCAAAAATGCTCTTATTATTAGAAACTATTTTGAACTCTGATCATAAGGAAGACTTTTTTTCTTTTGTGTGTGTGTTGAGGGGGGGGGGGGGGGGGGGGGGGGGGGGGGGGGGGGGTTTTCAATCGCTGTGTTCAAAGTAAAATATGCATATTTCTGAAAAAGGCCAATAGTTTAACTATTTGCATTCAAAACATCCTTCTTATTACGGATATATGTCTTCATAGTACGAAATAGGAACATTTAGATTTAAATGCCCCCTTCTGTCATATTTGTGTGATATGATTCACAGCCGTCATTTGTATTGGAGGTCAAAACAAAACAAGTCTTTATACCTACTTAATGTTAGATATGGCCAAAAATGTGTTATGTAGACACTAGTGAGATATATGTTTAGGTTTGGTCATTAATGTGACTTTTACTTATTTCCTGCTTCATCCTACCACTCAGTAACTCTACAGAAGAAACTGATAGCATCCACAGCAAATTATTGATGCTTGACAAACACTTCGGCTAACCACAAATGTATATGAATAGCTTTCTTTTTGTAGATGGTTGTTCATTTTTGAAATTCAACATTATATTCACATATATACATGACCCTTAATGTATGCAAATATGCTTCCTTGTCGAGGAATATAAAATGTATTGTATAAATAGACATTTAAGGTACTCTATAATATCATATCAATGCATGTTCAACCAATTTCAGGAGCGATAACATTGAACGGATCGTCTGAATACGCTACTCCGGGGAATAGATTTGACTTAATATGTAATGTTCCAGAAGAGGCAACAACTGTCACCTTTTACAAAGACCCTAGTCAGAATGTAGGGAGTGTAGTCGTATCAAATGCTACCTGCTATTTTCGAAATGATACTACAAATACGACCACTTTATGTTCCGAGAATACATGCTCATGTCGACCATGGAATGGTACAAGCCTTGGAACTAGGTTCGAGTTGGTAATATTGCCAACGGCGGAGGATCGGAACTCATCTTGGTCCTGTAGTCGATATCTTCCAGGGTCGAACAACTTGACATCTGAAATATACATTCTTCCTGTAGCAAGTAAGTATAGTCTAAGCTATTATACACATATAGGATCAAATGCATATCGGTTTTTTTTCTCCAACATCATTAATATATGATAGTCTTCGGCATGACAGAATAAATGCTCCAAATAATGTGTTAATGCATTAACTGACTTGACTCGGCAGTTAAGAGGTACATGTAACAGACATTTAATGCTGACCGAAATTGTAGACTGATGATTTTGTCATATCCTACGAAATAAGGTTAAGATTTTCTCCAAATGTTCTTTGCAAATGTATAAGCTCTATTCCCTAGTAATAGACATCTGAAAATAGTATAATTTTAAATATATTGACTGCACAACAGGATGATATCAAAAGATATTACCTCGACACACACTGCATGTAATGCTACAAACAACCGTACAGTATATGATTAGCTGTTGAGATCTTGATCTCGATTTTAGTGAGTAAACTAGCTTCCAAAACTGCAGCAAAAATTAATTTCAATGCATAATCACAGAGCATCACCATGCAATGATGTTGGATAACAAAACACTTTAATTACTTCTAAGGAAACTATTAACCATTATAAGTATGCTTGAACATTTAAATATGAACTGTTTACAATAAAGAAACAATAAAAAACAAAAAAACAAAAAAAAATAACAAAAAAAACTTGCCGTTTTGTTTTATCGCAACATTCGATCAGGAAGTTATTCCCTATATACTGCTAGTAGTAAACTCTCAATATCAATTTTCAAGATTTATCGTTGAATTTCATTTTATGATTTAGTTATAAAGAATACCTTTAGTTGATCTATTATGACCACCATGAAACGTTTCCTCATATGTGTTTGAATATAAACAGGTCAAATGCTATTACACCAGACAATTTGAAATTTCATATTCTACAGTCATGGACATTGGCCATCATAAAATCTACACGAAACCCCTCTTCGTGAATATAGTTTCTCTATGTACCTCAATTATAGGTCGTTGTTAAATAACAAACGGTGATAACTTTCGGTTATTTCCTGCTAAATTTAGGGTTTCCTCATTGTATTCACATGAGACACTTTGAAAGGAGTTATCAAGGTAGCTAATGATAACGCACAAATACTAAAACAAATCTAAACAAGAAAACAAAGACAAAACAAAAAACAAAATTGGAAAATTTACAAAATGTACAAATAATGTACCAGGTCGAAAATGAAAGACAGTTAAAAAAAAAACAGACAAAAAATAGAAAATATTGATAAATGTCTGTTTTTTGAAATATAAATCAAACTGTCATTGTGACATTATGTCATATCATGATGTCGGTCACTGTTGGATTATGGAATACATCCTTCGAATCAAATGTATTTTACAGAAGGTCCCGTTGCGCCTTTATCCCTGAGCCCCTCAGATATCAGTTACACAAGGACTGAGGACGAAGCGTTACCGACCATCACCTGTATTGCCGACTGTACACCTACGTGTTCATTTGTCTGGACAAAGCCGGATAATACCAACTTTACCGAGTCCCCTATTCTATCACTGGGACAACTGGACAGGTCCGAAACTGGGATTTATACGTGTACATCACGTAATATATATGGCACTGTCTCAATATCAATCATCATCACTGTTCAATGTAAGTATGCAATTGGAACGGGCATCGTCGGAGACCCACGGTTGATTGCAGTACGCTATGTTAACCTTATCATAATGATGTGATAAGTGTACCATATTGTAGTGCAATCAACCATGGGTCTCCGACGATCTAGGACGATTAGATGTAATGAAATTCCCATGAAAGATCCTACACTCCAGCAAAGCATAGTTATCAATTGAAAAAAATATTTGGTTGTTTTAATAAAATGATTAAACCTATTCAATCTGTTAACGTAGATAAATAAGCAATTGCGCCAAGAAGCAACTCTAACATGCCCTGCCTGTATTTCATGCATTTAACAATCTGTCTTTATAAGTGATTATCTCATTAGGACGCTGTTTAATGAATTTTTATTTGTTAATGTTTATTTTATGCATTTCTATAGTACAGTGGTCTTCATTCGAGTCGATATAGGTTTTGTCCCGATTACCAATATTCATCAATTTTGAAATAGAAATAAGTTTTTGTTATGATGTCGGTATTCTTTTAATGAAAACCCCCCCCCCCCAAAAAAAAACCAACCACTCAAGCCCTGTCTAGCTATTTGCCAACTTGAATAATCTTACAAAATATAAAATAAATTGTCAAGTTATACAGAAATGCAATGTAATTTAACTACATGTAATATTGACTGGTAATTTGCATCCTGTTTATTGTAGATGGTCCGGGTTCTTCTATTTCACTAAATCCTCCAAATGTTGTCTACGAGAAGAATGAGGGAGACATATTACAGTCTATCACTTGTTCAGCCAACTGTTCACCTAGCTGTTCTTTTGTCTGGACAAAGCCGGACAGATCAAACTTCACTGTTTCACCTGTTTTGTCCCTGGGAGAACTGAACCGGTCAGAACACGGACATTACACATGCTATGCAAGGAATGACATCGGATTTGCCTCAGCGATGGCAAACGTTAAAGTACAATGTAAGAATACTTTAACCACCCACCAAGACGACAAGGGAATAGTAAATACTAATAAAATACAATGTGTTCAAACGTATATTTATATCATATTTCTCAAAATAGAAAATTACAACTTGAAAAAGATGTATAATGTTACTTGAACTTACACGTGTACAGTAAAAGTTCATTATTTACCTTATTAATTGATGTAATATTTTATTCTTCTACACTTTTCGTTTAATCTGTTTAGATGGACCAAGCAACAGCGTAGCAACCTCGACCTCTAACATCGACAAGATTGAGAACCAGACAATTCCGGATATCACATGCACTGCCGATTGCAGACCGCCATGTGTATTTTCTTGGTCCAGAGATAGAGATAGAGATCCGTATTCCAACCCACTGTCGCTGTTATTAGCCAAGAGAGAAGATAGTGGAAATTACACGTGTACAGCCTCAAACATTGTTCATCAGTCAACTAAAGGGTGGTCACTGACCGTTAGATGTGAGTTGTGGTACAAAGGTGTATTACCATGTGAAATTACTTATCTGATGTTTTTGTATAACGTCACATGGATAGGCCAATGAAATGAGCTTCAGAAAAAATATTTCATCGTGCCATTTTATATTTAAATTACGATGCCGCGAATGATGTTTAAGAAACTTACATTACAAGAACACCTCGTTCTATTTCATTTTTCATTTATCTTTGTGTAAAATTTTCCTTTGTATTTATGCTATCAATGTTTCGTCGATTTTAAATTACTCTGACGGTATTCTGATGTATTTTTATATCATAGTGTATGATAAGAATTTCTGCTTATTACAAAATGAATTAAAAACCTTGTTTAGCTCATTCTTATATATTTTAAATCCCAACAGTAAATTTCCATTATAACGACCTATATGTATATTCCTCTGGATCCTTGGGATTCGTTGTAAAAAGTTTTACTGTAGTAATGATAATATCCCAATTCACCTTTGAAATACTAAATACTAAAAAAACTTTTGTCTCAAGCATTTCAATTCCGAGTTGCACAATGTTACCGTTTCAATGTGAGACGCATATCGTATTTTCCAGATAATCCGCGGATTGTGAATCTGAAGTATACACAAGGTAATGCTGATATCATCGAGAATTCATCAAAATCAATGACATGCGCAGTAGAGAGTTTTCCGCACTCGAGTATTACGTGGTACTATAAACGTAATAATACACAGCTAAAAACCAACTCAAACGTTCTGGAGAGCACATATAACCTAGTGTCTGCCAACTGTCTGGATACAGGATTATACACTTGTTCCGCAAGCAACAGCGTCTCAAACACACCAACTACAATGGATTTACCCATAAATGTTTTGTGTAAGTTACTTGCAACATGTAGAAACACAGATTCTCTAATATGCATGTACAGTTAATGTTGATTTGACGTTTCAAACAACTCTTGTGAACTCTTACAGTATGATTGATTGTATTATACAATGGGTCCAATGCAAATACGTGTACCTTGTTTACTGTTTCACAGTCACTTGATTGAATGTCAATCATTTTAATCAGTGTTTTTCCATAAGTTCATGAGTAATCAATGAACTCTTATCGAAACTAAAGAAAAGTGTGGTTGTAAAAACACTTTGTTGCATAGAAAATAGAATTATGACGAGAAGCGTAATGATCACAATTTTTCTATTTGTCTCCAACCTATAATTCTTAAACATAAACTCGGCCACATTATCACGATACCTGGTTATCGAGAGATACAGTTCGAGGAAAGCATTATCTCATAATGGAATATTCTATTTCCCCCCGATCTATACGGCGGTTGTAGAAGTAAAACATTGCGTCCACGGTATACCTACTCCGCTTATCCAGGATATACAGATACCATTGTTTAAATGATTTTAAAGTATATTTGTCATTTCCGTAATACGTATTTATTCTTTCATTAACTTATAAACTCTGTCAAATTAATTAATGCTATCATATTCTTTTTTCAGGTAAACCTAGGATGGATACAAGGGTTACCAATATTGTTAAAATAGGAGTTAGTCTATCAAAAGACTTAATAATAACTGCATCATTCATGTCCAATCCGGAGCCAACCTTTTCCTGGCTATTTCACCAAAACGTTGCTACGGACGTTGTACATGGGAAAGATAGAGTTTCCATACGTAATTCATTCAATTCAACTAGTCTTTCTGCAGTTTCCACGCTAACAAGATCTAGAATGGAGGAGAGATGGCTCGGAAGTTATATAGTTACGGTTTTCAATAGCCAGGGGTCTGTAACACAGGTATACACGATTGTAGCGCAAGGTTTGTATTTATTCGTATTTACATATATATTGTATATACCCCTTATTCCAGCTATTCCATACATTTACACAGAGAGACACAAAGTCCGACCACAAAGTCATGAATGGTAGAACGTATATAACACAGCCACTATGACATTTAAGAGCGTGACTTTTCAATGACTTCACTGTCACATTCTTCAGCCTAATGACCAATGTAAAGCGCACTAGCACAGGTTGTGTCTGAGATAATAATACACTCGACTGTTTAGCGTGTTTCATCTCTATCATGGTATTACTAACACTAATTGTGTTATATAACTTCTATCATATTTAGATTACTACTATGAAGAAAATATTCCAGAATACAAGCCTTAATTGTTATATACAATGCATACCAATGGAAATATATCTATGTATATATACTGTGGAATAAATAAAACAAACTTACTGCTAGGTTACATTGTTAAATTCTTGTCAAAATGTTGAAATGAAAACATGATTGTCTAAGACCATTATGACTTAATGAGGAAAGATATTTTAAATCGTAACAAAGGAGAGCGGACAAGCTTGATATATTTTCTACATGAGAAAATATCCACTACTTAACCGTATAATTGATGTACTTTTTGTTTGTTCTAGATAACTGTTATGTTTAACATTAATTTCATTTTCTCGTATTATTTGTGATGCTGTTGGAAATCTACATCTTATCGTATTTCCAGGTAAACCAGATCCTCCTTATCAAGGCAAAGTTGAATGTTCTGACTCCTATAGAGCCATGTTAAGTTGGACGTCAAGCTTTAATGGTGGTTCAGAGCAGAAATTTGTTGTAGGAATGAAAGGCATTCAGCAGGATAGTTTTATTATCAACATGAATGAAAAATATGATGACCCTGGTCGAAATGAAACTGCCAACGCAGAAATTTCTGGTCTCTCGCCCGATCGACTATATATTTTCAATGTCGTTGCGATTAACGAATATGGCAATTCAACTCTTCTGGAAGAAGTTAATTGTACGACTATTAGTGAGTATATTCATTGGCCGACTATGTAATGCAATTAGAGTTGACAGATAAATCCACCAGAATCCTTTAATCTGTTCGGATAGAACCCCATGTATCTTATATCCCATATCAGAACTAAGACTACAACTTTCACAGCAATGGTCATCGCATTCAATAGTTTTACAATAAATGACTTTTTTCATGAACTCACACTGCGCTGTTTGCAGATAACCCTCGACACTGCAGGTGTAACGTTTGTTTTCGCTCTCTGCACCCCTTGAGTATATCATTACAGCATCGCAAGCTTAGTCACTTCAACAGTTTTATCGTTTGACAGTAAAAACATCGAGGTCAACATATACCATAAATAGTATGGCTTAGAACTTGGTTGTGCCTCCTCTGCAGTCTTGAACTGAAATACACCAGCTTAGTGATTAATCATATTTGTTCCCTTTAACACGCTTCATCCGGGACCATAAGAGTAAATGACATAAGATTGTTTTTCCTTTTTTTTAATTAATTTCTGACAGATATCACATCACACGATTTCACAGCGATATGCCTTCGATTTTGCAAGGATATATTCCAAGGGAGCAGCGAGCACCGAATTATTTGTATATTCTGGGCCAATCTACAAAAAAACTGTTTAGAAAACATACATGGTTATCAAATGATATGACGTTTAATGAAGATGCAGAGAAATCTATATGCATATATATATACTGTGAACGTTGTTAATATTCCAGGGATTCATGGTTATCACAGTCATAGCAAGCAATTACACTTTGTAGCTACCACTTTGTAATACACTTTGTGTAATTATGCCTTATAAAGATATTTTGCAGGAAAAATTTCTAAACATTTATTAATTATTTATTTTCGCGCCAGATATAATGGCTGCGAATGTAGCAATATTGAATCCTCCCCCGTTAAAAGAATAAGTGTAAATATACACCATTTCAAATGAACTTATATATACAAAGATTAGTATAGAATGTGATATAGATATATATAAAAGTTTTTTTTTCTTACTTTGCCTCTTCTATTCAAAGGGTTTTCGTTCAGTTTTTTTCCTCAATTTTTAATTTTATTATTTTTGTACATCTTTGAAAGGTTTCTGTTTCCCGTGAAATACATATCGATCCGAATGAAAGTTATGTTGTTCCGAAACATTTCTTTTTATTATGAAACATATCCTAAGGGTGGTGATATACAAAAGTCTATACATTACTCATAATACGTATGTGTTGATTTTATTATCCCTAGGAGTTCCCGTCAGCGATGTTTCTATTAATGGAGGAATTATTGCAGCTGTCGTTGTTTCTCTCCTTGTCATCATCGCTTTAGGCGCGATCGCTTTTTTCATATTCAGGGGGAAGATTTTTGCATTGTTCAACAAAGGTAAATCAAATATTTGAAACTGTTATTTCTTAACATTGTCTTGTTTGAGCATGTTCTGTTAGGTGCACCATAATTTTCATCGCATGATGAACCTTTGTGACTTACATTGTACTATCTTTACTAAGTTTACATCATAGCAACATAATCAAGTTGGGCTGTCAGAGGTTACCAGTCAATGACTCATCCCGCTATTAATCGAATATTGATCATGTTGACCTATTATAGACAAATAAACAGATAAACAAATAATGAATAAATAAATAAATTAAATTAAAATTAATTTTTGCTATAGTGATGCATATGATATAAAGGAACGAAAAACAATTGATTAGCTAGTCATAATTATTCACTCATTTCTATCTTGCAGGGCGTGATACGGAGTTGCCAAGCTCTGGAAGTAGGTACGTCTGTAATCTGTTTTGTGCTTGAGAATTGAATTCTGGTTATGACCAATTATCAGACGAAGTATTGAAAAAAAAATCCATTATCCTGAGTGATTGTTTCTGTATGGTGGTCGTATGTCGCCATGGATAGTGCACACATCATATAGCACTATGACCGGGTTTCGATTTCCGTATGGGCGTGAATGGTATGGACTTTATTTCCGATAAATTGGGTTTTCTTCCTGTATTACCTTTATCATCTCCTTCACTACCCCATCAAGACTACACGTGCTTTTCCATACGGGCCCATGTAGGCATATCATAGCCGATAATAATAATTAAAAACAATAAGTTATCTCGGACATGTTTTTAAAATATATTTTCAAAACTAAATTCCCGAAAAATGTGTTATGACGAAAAACTGAATTAAGCAGAAAAAATATATTGGATTTTCCGATGAATGTACAACAAATACAAGATATCAACACCTTTCGAAAAAAGAGAGAGTTATATATAGTTCATCCAGTACTTTTCTGTAATGCTAAGGCCTAAAGTGATTATAGGAAGATAAATAAGACAAAAGGAAATATATATACATGTATATAACATAATTTTCTTAATATAATTATCATCTTTTAATGAATGAGGTGTAGCAAAAGATCAATACATTAAATAAGTTTCATATTTTCAATATTGGAAAAAGTACATGAATGATAAATCTTATTGGTTGACATGGAATTCTGATATGCATGTAATGATTCACTCTGCGCATACGATTAAACATGCAGGCCGCTTTTTTCAGGGTTAATGGATGTTCCGATATAAATGCAGACATAGAAACGGATACAAAGACGTACGATCAAGTGAACTTTGGTACACGAGGTAAATGTGCTGTTGAAATAAAATCAATTATACCGAGCAAATGTAGATTATTTAAAAAAACTTTCTCTAAATATATTTATGCAAACAGGGAAACTTCCTTCACGTGAAATTTACGTTTTCACAAAATACATTTCCTGTGAATTAAGCTTTTTGCCCTTTTCATGTGAAATTCACGTGAAAATTTTCATGTAAATTCACGTTAATTTCACGTAAATTTCACGTGAAGAATTTCGCCTATATCACCTATCATCATATACAAAATATGACTACAAAATCAATCAGCAATCTCCTGATACTGTGATTTGCATGAATAGGAACGATGATTTAATGAGATCACATTATTCAAAGATACGGTATTCAAAACTAAATTAATTGTGTATTGATGGATATGACCATTTGCATGTTATGTTAATTCAATAACGTTGATATTGGATCAACAATCATTATAATTCGTTGAAATGAAGTCGAGTGAATTTCCTTTCAAATGTATTTTATTTATTATGTTTAAACAGAAAATCCGCCAAACGAGGCAGCTCAGGACAAGTGAGTGATAATTCAATAAAATGAGTAATTCATTTCCTCAGTATAGTCATAGCATGATAATATCCTAATGACGTGTACAGTGTGCATAAGCAATTAATTATATAATTGTCATGTTAGTATTACTGTAAAGCACTTATATTTCGCGTGGGATTTATTTTTGCGCAAAACGCGATGAGATTCAAACACGAATTCAACTCCTGAAGATGACGACCAAGCTACCGGTTACCGATATACGAATATTGCACAGTCCCTGGCTGTAAAAGCTCATCAACCGCAAATTAAAAACTAATT
Source organism: Pecten maximus (assembly GCF_902652985.1). Lineage (NCBI taxonomy): Eukaryota > Metazoa > Mollusca > Bivalvia > Pectinida > Pectinidae > Pecten > Pecten maximus. The sequence goes on from NC_047029.1 coordinate 29,456,924, forward strand.
TCTAGATCAGCGTTCGCGAAAGCATATACGAATTCTAAGTGATTTACAGTATAGTTCACGACCAACAACATTTTCACGGTTATGAGCTAGATTTAAGTCCCCAGTGTTACAACTACAAGCGTATGTGTTTAGTCTTGTATAGGTGCGGTTTTAAGTTGTCATATTGTGCTACTCTAGGTGTATGTTGCGTGAGGATTAGTATCATACTTTTCCATTGCACATCTACTGAGACTATATCGACAGGGGTATGATAATGATAAAACAAATGATAACACATATGCATAATTTAAAATGTTTACGGTAGTTCCTCCTTAAATTCTGATTGTCGAGTATTTATTTAAATTAAGTATAAAACATGTTTCAAAAGAAGCTCCGTCGTAAAATCTGATGGTCAAATATTTATCTAAACTGAGTTTAAAACATGTTTCAAAAGAACTATGCCTATTTGCCAACAGTACTTACGTCGCATTAACACAGGATCGAGATAAGCCGAACCTCTACGATGATTTACAGCGCAGAAAAGGTAGGATTGCTGGTTTATTGTTAAATACACAGACACATGCAGATGCACAGAGTTTATTCTGACTGTATTTCCTCTGCTATCATCGTAATTGCAAAGTAAAAGTTACTATTGTACATGAAGTTGGTTTAAAATGATCAATTTCTGAAAATGCGATTACGGATAGTTATACAGTTACATAGAGAACATATATCCACATTGTGAATTGAATGTTTAAGTGATAAGTTTGATTATATCAACATTGTGAATTGAATGTGTTAGGGATAATTTTGATTATATCCTCATTGTGAATTTGTTAGGGATAATTTTGACTATATTCACATTGTGAATTGAATTTGTTAGAGACAGGTTTGATTATATCGACATTTTGAATGGAGTGTGTTATGGATAGGTTTGATTATCAACATTGTGATTTGAATGTGTTTGGATAGGTTTGATTATATTCGCATTATGGATTTAATTTGTTAGGAATAAGATTTCACCGATACATATACAAATTAACAAAAATAGTTTCATCGTTTGCTTATTTACAGACAATCATTGTATTTTCTAAATAAATATATATATACTTATCAAACTATTAATGGTTAAATGTCTATCATCGGTGTATTATACGACTCATTACTGGATTTAGGGTTTCACCAATTTTAACAATATAAATACAATGTCAATCTGTATGAGTTCTTTGCTATTGTTTAGATATAATATTAACCGATCTTGAAAGAAAGGCGACAGGGTTTGCTCTATGTAATATAACATTACCTTCTTTGATATTTCTTTATTTCTAATATTATAACTTTTGTCATAACTTTTTAACATTAATTCCCGATAATATACTTTTAAACTATCTGTGACGTATCAATACAAGTTTCATATTAAATGATATCTAGAATATCAGTTTATTATGAGTTTGATAATTAAATGTAAAATATATATTCCATACATCTTTGAATTTTCGGATTGTTATGCAAATATATTCGCAATTTAATTATGAAATTGATATTGGTACAATGGACATTTCGGATATTTATCTTATTTTTTGCATTATTGCATTACTTTTAAAGTACCTCACGTTTGAAATAATGTGAAAGCCGAATGTTCAGCTATAATATAAAGCTTATAAGGATACATTTGTATTTGTTTATGAATTCATTTAGCTCCATGTGCGCAGGCGGAATATGCTAGCGTAAAACGGTAAGTATACCAGACCCTTACAAGCAATACTATGATATATTTGTAGAGCGGTTGATGACGACTTGTTTTATTCCATCCTGCTTTTGCTATTCTAACGTATATTATTTATTCAGCGGAAATACTTTCTAACTCTTATCTACCAAACTTACCTCTCAAAACTACGAATAACGCGAAATGACATCAGGTGTGATGAAGAAGCCCAAATCTTGCAAATTGGGACAATTTGTAAATTACAATAACTCAATTTTCTTCCGTTGATTGATATGTTGTGGGCCTCGTATCGAAGAAGGTACTCAATGATGTTCTTTTTAAGTCTTACTATTCTCTGACTGTACAGGGCCGTGTACCGAATGACTGGTCTTATTTGGTTAGTTTATATCGACGAGGTAGCACTATAAGATAAACAAGACAAGTGGCTTTTGCAAAATAAACAAAATCGGTTAGGGTTAGGGTGAAAGAGTCTGTCATTGACATTCACGATTGTAGTTTTAGATTGATTGAGAATTCGCCTTATTTACCTGATCTCGCTCCATCAGACTTTCGTCTATTTCCAAAACTAAAAAAAAAAAGCTATTTTAGGAACCCTACTCCTAATTACCCTAACATGCAGTGGATGACTTTCTGAACAGCAGCCAAGAAAAGGAGTTCTATAAAGTGGCATTGAGGCCCTTAAACACCGCTGGCGAAAGTGTACACTTAACCAAACTTCCAAGTGGTCACTTTTATATTTTGTATCTAATCTATTCTACGACATTGTCTTCTCTGGGTACATTGCGTATAAAACATTGCAACAGCGTTGCAAGTTTTCGGGTGGTTGTACGGATTTTATCCTTTCGTGTTCTGCCAACCGTGACTTTCGCGCCTTTTCCTGTTATCACTATGTACTGCACGTGTGCCTGTATCCAGATATCGTTTTATTACTCGTGTCGCCTCTCTGTGTATCGGTATTTCAAAAAAAACACTTAAGATGGGAAGTCTGACCACCGATGAAAGAGGCAGAGCACTTGAAATGTTAACAGCTGGCAGTTTTTTTGAGACAGGCAAGTACATGCTATGATGAGAGATACAATTTAATTCATATTACTCACACAATCTAAAACGATTCATGCTTAATGTTGTAACAGGTTGCCTGAATGTTAAACAGATCACTTTTGGCCATTCAGAAGCACTGGAGAAAGTACCAACAAACTGGCTCAGTTATTGACCATAGACGCCAACCAAGAGGAAGAGTTACGTCCGCTCGTCAGGGAAGAAATATAAGACGATGTCATCTCAGAGCAATATTTACCACAGCTATGGAGACAGAAAGAACTACGCATGGATCACATCGAAGACCTGTTACTGCTCAAACCATTAGAAATCGGTTAAAGAAGGCATTTGTCATGTTGTCGTCCTAGGGTAGGCCCTGTTTTTACTCAAAGACATCGTATTGTTCGCATAGCTTTGGCAAGGTGTCATCTGCGATTCAAAAGAGCAGACTGGGTCAATGTTCTTTTTGTTGACGAGGTTAAAGTCTTCTCCAAGCTGCTGATGGCCGCAAAAGAGGGTACAGAAGAAAAAGTGAGTGGATGATGCCAACTGCGTTATTCAGAGGGACAACGTTGGAAGTGATTATTTGGGGAGATATGTCCATGCATGCAAAGACGCAGGTTGTTCGGATTAGAGGAAATTTAACGACGGCTTCGTATCAAACATATGTCTTACAACCAGTTGCAGGTCAGCATATCAGGGGCAACTGCGTTGTGATTCTAGCCCAGGACAATGCACATTGCCAGGCCGCAAGGGCCTCCCACCAAATGTTAACCAACAACAACATCCTTTGCCAGCTCGAAGTCCGGATTGGTAATCCCATTGGACATGTTTGGGACCTCTTGAATATGAAAGTGAAGGCAACACGCCATCAACAGAATCTTGGTCAGCCGGAGCAAAACGTAGTAAATGAATGGAATAGAATTCTACAAAACCCCATACAGAATTTCATTTTATCAATCAGACAACGATGCCAAGCTGTTATCAATGCACGTGGAGGCCATTCACGATACTGATTGAGACTGTGACTTTCACTTTTGGGGATGACGGTCTTGCAGCTGCCATATCGGCTTCAATCAGTTGAATACATTGAAACAATTTGATACCTTACTTCATGATATATGAATTATTAAATTTATGATTTACAAAATAAATCTGATTGTTCATTATCATTTTATGAATAAAAGAGTTAGTGACCACTTAGAACTTTTGTTAAGTGTATAGGTACTGAAGGAGATAATGTTGAAAAATAATACAATATGTCCGGCAAAATCCGTTAATATGAGGTTCACAACTTATCAATCAGCCCTTAACTTATCAATCAGCCCTTGTACTTTGTAACAGGAATATACTGCAATATTTTGTGTTTTGTCTCAAATGATAATTTTGCTGCTTATTGTCAATAAAACATATTGAATGTTTATTTCGGAAATACAATTGTTGTGGAATGTCTTTTCAAAAAAAACTTTAATTTTAAAGAAGAGAAATGGCAAACTAGATGTACATGTACCTATTTACATTTACAGAGGGGATGATGCGAACCCAAAACATGAAAGACAATCACATTTATACATGAACGTGAAAATCAAAAACCCAAAGCAAGGTAAGTTGTCACCATCGTACTAACAAAATTTAAACAAATGCCTCCATTGAAGAGTCCTATTTTGGTATATGGATGAGGGGATATCATGTTACTCTCCCTCATATACACAATAAGACGCTTCTAACACTCTAACGTGCACACTGACGTTAGCGATTATACTGTGGACTGAAGCGGTCAGGGGTCACTAAAATGTATGAACTGTCGAAACATTGTATCAATATGTTCAGAAGTACAGTTATGTTATACGAAAGCCGCTATTTTCATTGAGAATCATATAAAAATGCGACATTCACATTAAATTTGTTTCTGGTGCAGGATGGAAATTATCAATACCAGACTACACGTACAGAAAAATATACATATATACTTTGTTTGTGGTTTCTGGCAATTCAACACTTAAACGATATTTGAAACGACCGTGTTTAACAAGAAGCTACTACGCGAAACTAACGCATTATATAAGAAGTGTCGGCTACTTTTGAAGATTATTGACATGAGGCACGACAGTTTAGTGAGATTGTAATTTGAGCTTGGCCTATATCCCTAGCTGTTGTTCTAGGCAAGAAGGTTATCGGATATATACGAATTATCAACGGGAGAAAATGATATTTCTCGAGGCCGAAGTTCATCGTATTCACATGAAAACATCGATAACTGCTTTATTATGTGACAAAACTGCAACATTTTCATATTACAGGATGATTCTCATTACCTGTAATAGGATTGATTAGACCATAGTGATCGACTGGAGAAAAGTTCAAAATGACAAAAAATAAGACAAAATTAGCAATATTTACAACTGTTGTTACAACTTCAGTCTACTAAACTCCGGGAACACATTTTCGACGTGACGGATTGCGGGAAAGTCCCTTGTTACTATATTTGGGTACGAATTCAATAATGATCATATCGGCCTGTAGCGCGGATTCTGGGTTGATATAATATTTGAGCAAAGTGAGAATGTTTAGAATTGGCCAAACTGGAAAGGGGAAAAATCACAGTCATATAATAAAACGCAAAAGTCACGCGATATAACGCGTTAGTTCCGCGATATAACTCGACAACAATATCATTTTCTTTTACGAAAATGGTCTCAACCGGCTTTCGTAATGTTATGTGTATAAAGGATTTTATATTAGTTTTCAATGTCAATGTCCTGTGTCTTTTGTACAATTTGTACAGTTCTCAGACTCATTTGCCTATATATAAGCGGTAAAAGAAACAATACAATGAATATTAATTGATAAACTGACGCGAATTTGATGTCAAATTTTAATTTTACAGAGCTAGATGTATACAATCTGTCTGGAATTAATCCTTAGTAACTGACCTCACTAGCCCCCAATGGCAATCACGACAGTAGAATTCGGGATTAGTTGTCATTTCCTGTTCCTTTCTTGTCTAGCCTTCCTTATAGCTAATTGGTCCGCTTTTTGTTATCCTGGACATTGTTGTAACAAGTATGAATAGATTTCGGTTTCTTTTTATCGAAAGGCGACCGTGTGTATTAGAGACATACTGCCTGGTTAATATTCTAATTAAAAAGTCATAAGATGAAGCATATCAATCAGTGATTATGCCAAAAAATGAATGTCGAAAGCAAAATTGACACTTGCACGTGAAAGATTCTTAGATTATTCGTCACCAATGACTTTAAACAAGCATATTTTAGCGGTAATTTTCATTTCAGCGTTAGATTTTGCGCTGGAAGAATTCGGAAAATGTATGATAACACTAATTTTAGTTTATTCTACATTGATTTATATGACAATCATTGTTGGTGCGCTATTTTATCATTCCGCTAATCTGTTTTTATTTGGTTTTGAGCAAACATTTGAGTGCGTCAAAGTAAATAGTTTGCAGTAGCTCTTCCGGATTTTGAAAATGTTGTTATCTGAAACGGATCATGGACTTAGTTTTTCAATATTGTACACTTCAGACATAAGCATCGCACACGCTATTCTAACCTGCGTAAACGACGTAACAACATTCCAGACATTTGTTTTGATATTAACTAGTGAATTGATATCATAAGGACGAAAAATTCTATCGTTAGGCATGCTTAAGCCATCTAATTTGGGTTAAACAAATTATATTGTTCTGTGAACTATGTATTTTTGTTTGTGAAAAGTTATCCGTTTTTGTTACTGACACCTTATTTAGTAGTTTTAAGAATCCAAATATTTAATCAATTGATTTTTTTTTATCATTGGATGAAAGAAGTATTTAAATATGAAACGAATCATCCTTTGAATAACACGTATTGTATGTTTTTTTCTCTTGTCTGAAAAGAACATAAGAAATCATATATTTTGACGCATCACATAAAAAAACCCATAGGTATTCTATTTAAGTCTGTGACGTCATAATACTGTACCTTGTGATGTCATATTCGATGACAAATGGAGAGACAAATGAAATATGCAACTATTACGCTGTATAACAGCCCATGCATCTTCCAAAACCAATAACTTGAATCAATAAAGGTATTTAAACCAAATATATATATATATAAAAAAAACATAGAAAAATTTAGTAAGTTATTTCAAACTCGTTTTGCTTATTAAATATTTGATACTTTTGTTTATCTTATTTACAGATACGGACCCAACCTATATTAATAGTCATGTTTTGGAAATGAAAAAACGGAAAAGGAAAAAAAAGAAAAGTTGAATGAAAAAACTTAAATCGGACGTATATTTTCTCTTTTGCAGAAATGTGTTATCTAATTGCAAAACGTGTTTTATATATTAAGTTTAGGATGTCAACACATTTAAAATACGTTATTCAGAAACAACTTCCAAAACGACAATTTGTCATTGTGGTGAGGAACCATAGTGGTACATGTATTGATATATTTCTATACCGTGTGTACCATTTGTTGGTACACTGTATTGATATATTTCTATACCGTATATACCAATTGTTGGTGTTAATTGGATACATTTCCATAACGTTCATGTAGGTACTATCTATTGATGTTAATTAGATATATTTTTATACCTGTCTGTACCATCTTTAGTTTTGATAAGATACATTTCAATTTGTGGTTGTTAATTAGATATATCTTTATACTTGTCTGTGCCATTTTATGTCTTTTTTATAAGCTGTCGATATACTGTACATGTCGTGGCATTGGTAAGATACAAGTCATAGTAATTGTCTATAAATTATAGAGCTGTGTTCTTTAGCTGTGTATAATTATACCGATAAATGACAGAGTGTGAAGTGTTATAGAAAGATACCATAAATGTAGTGTAATAGGGATTAAGTTATATACAGTATACCTGTACACAAAGTCTACCTTTAGTCCGCAGGATTATCTGGTATTATTTTGTTAATACTGGTTCAGTCACTTGAAAACAACGCATCCAATGTCGCGACCAGAGGTGATCTTGGATGGAACTCTACTGTTGTCAAGCTAAACCTCGAAGTATGTAGACTCTGGTTAAGGCTCGCGGGTACAACAGAGGACCGTATGGTTAAACGGCTCCACGAGTGGTCTAAAACCAGGACAGGAAGCTGGGATAAACGTGTTGAAAAACTTTTTAATGAACACAATCTTAATGAATTCTTAGCGCCTAGCCCTATTCCGAGTTACTGTATGAATTTAGCTAAATGTGTATTCAAAACAAAGGACGAAAACAAGTGGTATCATGAACTATGGAATGATATAGGGAAAACTAATGGAAATAAGTTGCGTACTTACCGTACATTTAAATCTGTTTTTACCCCAGAATCATATATATATACTGTTGTAAATTTTAAGCATAGGCAAACGTTAGCCAAGTTCCGTTGTGGTAATTTGAAATTGAAAATAGAGACAGGCCGGTATTCTCGTCCTCCCTTAGCATTACATGAGAGGAAATGTATTTTATGTCAGTCAGGATTAGTAGAAGACGAGCGCCATTTTTTAATTGACTGTGAGTTTTATTCAGATATTAGGCGAATTTTATTTAGTGAAGATAGCAATTATTGTCCAAACTTTTTAGAATTAAACCCATATGAACAATTTCATTATCTTATGACAAGTGATGATCTTCAGCCTATTATAGCTTCATCACTCTATCTGATGTATCGCAGAAGATCCTGCTTTACCTATATTAAAACAGAACTTTTAACTATATTGTGTCTCATAAGTCAAATTGGCTGGATGTCAATATAATTTTAATGCAACTTGTAAAGTTTTTATGACTTCTACTGTATTTTATATATCTGTAATATTGACATGTGACACGTTAATAAAATATTTTGTATTGTATTGTATTGTAACTTTGCATATAATAAATACTTTGTGCAAGCCGTTGGGCGATATCTTGGCGTGTAAGTGCTCGATTTCGCATTGACCGAGATTATTTTATATTGACTTAATCAAACATGTCATTATCTATTTCATACAATTACGATTAGAAATATTTATGATTTACATTTTGATAAAATCTATTTATACATGCACACACGGTAATGTCTCTTTCATCCTTCATGCATATTCCTCGGGGATTATCGTGTTAAAGCGAAAGTGAAAGCGACCCTGCAATATCACGGATGTTTGTCGCTTCATGAATACATTTGCATTTAGTTAAATGGTGTTTTTATGATTTATCATGGGTCAGATTATGATGTCTGATCGATGATGTTATGATTTATATTTTGAACAGATCACGATGACTTATTGGTGATATTATGATTTATCATGGGTCATATTAAGTTAACTAATTGGTGAGGTTATGATTTACAAAAAAATGTACCTAAGATCCAATTATGGTGACTAATTGGTGATGTTATGAATTATCATGATCAGACTATGATAAATAATTTGTGATGGTGATGCAAGTAGAATGAATGTGAATATATATATATATATATAATGAGGTGTGCAAGCCCTACTGTGAGAGGACATATATGTACATATACATGTAATATAGAATAAACATGTTGTGTCTGAATAAAAAGAAATCAATAAAGAAAATAATAATAATAATTGTTGTTATGAATTATCTGTTATTGTTAACAACAATGGTTTTCTGACGTTTTGATAATAGGGACATGACTTAAATTCGACAGATCCATACTATATATTTACAGCATGGCCAAATGTTATACATGTATAGGTTTGGTTTGTTTTTGTTTAACATCAAAAAGGTTATGATTTAAGAAAAAAAAAAAGTTCCTAGGATCAAAATATGATGACTGATTGGTGATGTTATGAATTATCATGATCAGACTATGATAAATAATTGGTGATGGTGATGCAAGTAGAATGAATGCGAAAAAAAACCCAGCCAGGGTCATTTAAGGACGTGCCAAGTTTTGGAGGTGGAGGAAAGCCGGAGTACCCGGAGAAACACCACCGGCCTACGGTCAGTACCTGGCACACTGTCCCACGTAGGTTTCGAACTCGTAACCGAGAGGGCTAGTGTTAAAGTATCGGAACACCTTAACCACTCGGCCACCGCGGTCCCCTATGTTATAAAGGTAATATATTACCAGGAAGTAGGTCCAATACAGTGAAATGTTTAAAAATTAAATCAAAGGATTTTAAGAAAATCTTCGATTCTTTTATAAGTTATGGTTTTGCAAGTTCTAAAATCTCTGTTTTGCGTTTACCACAAATAATGATGAATGAATTAAGTTATACTGAATCATTTTTGAACTTTAGAGATTGCCAATGGAAAAACATTAAAAATAATTAATATGTTTAAATTCATCTTATAAGTACAAAATATTAGAAATAGTAGCAAATTATGAAGAGGCATTTCTAAAATGCGGGGGTTCTAAATATCCCACGACATCCTAGACGGGAGGAATTACGCCTGGGGATATATGTCCATCTGTTACTGACAGAGTACTTTTGAAAGGTGTTTAACATCCTCGTAACAATCAGAGTCATGTGAAGACGTGTGTCAGGAAGGCTGCAACAGAGGAAATGATAGATAGAGGGAAACGGATGGTCGTTTCGGGTACAACATATCTGGTATAGGTCTTCTCAGGGTCATCACAATTAGTCACTTCGTTCGTCATGTCGTGGGATACAGCGGGCATATTCCCCGCGCTCCATCGTATGGAAAATAGATGTAGTATGTATAAAACTGTATATCATACAGCTGTTCTGTCCTTGACTCGTCAGTGATGCTGGGGGCATCATACAACTGCTTCGTCCTTCTAGAACTCGTCAGTGGTGTCAGCGAGTTGCAGAGAGGATTTCAGTAGCTAGAAAACAATGAAAATGGACCTTATCAAACGTTTAAATATCCTACTTCATAGATAAACCTGCCTACTACAAGGACTATACACACACAGGGTTTAAGGCAAAGGGAAATTTTCACTAATCAAGTAATTATGCTAATCACCTTTTGAATTGCATGAGCTCAGGTGCGTGATGTTTCCTATTTCTAATCAAACTGGTTTACAATTAAATCGTAAGATAAAAACCAATGATAATGAGGAATAAATTTCCACATAAATGAATGTAATATGACACACAGGGAAATACGACATGTGGATGTAAATATGGTATTCGTTATATTGTTATATCATTTCCTTCTTCCTTATTTTGTGTTTGAGGATGGAGAGATTATAATAAGAGACATAACAGGACCACGCCTCTCGTTCACAACCATGTATGACAGTTCCACAGGGGTTTGACACGTTCCTAAGACCCCGAATGAAACATCAATCCTTTAGTGATCTAGAGGTCATACCCTTGGCGGAATTTTCATTTAGTTATATTTCTGATCGAAAGGTATTCAACCACTTAAAAAGTTTCTTCAGATAAAAAAAAATGCACTTTTTTCTTGAACTTGTTAAGGTGTGATTTCCGCATGAGATTAAAAATATCTTTTTAAGAACATCGTTGGTTGGATTTCCAAAATGGGTAATATTTACACTCTGATTTAATGAAAGAAGCGTGTTGGGCCTTGTTCCGGGATTCCTGCATTTTAATACATCCTGTATGCAAAACGAACAAAGTTGGGGTCTCCAGCAATATTAAATTAACATAATGTCATTTGACGTCAAATTTTGTCTGACCTCAAATTTGCTTTTGTATTAAATATCCCTGAAAGTTACAGAAGTCAATCATTGTAATATGTATCAATACTGTTATTGCTGTTTTCAGAAAACTCCATTTCTCCATTAAATCTATTATCAGACAATCTTTGATATTATATATATATTTTTTAAATTTTTTAACATCATTGATTCTTTAAACTAGCGCCATTTTTCAAATCTACCTACCTAGTTATAAGTAATTTACAACTTAAATTATGAAATTTGCAACAAATCTTTATTGTTGTAAATATACTTGATAATTAACCAGCTCCTAACAAGTTTACACCTGTATATACAGGGTATATCTTAAATTTTAAATCATAGTAAACATACCATATTAATTCATCAATAATATACATAACTGCATCTAAAACCCTTGAACAGAAAACAAAAAATTAACATCTCAGCATCTGTAACATATTCCATAATTCCGTAATCCTGACCAGAAGACTAGTTTATATATTACTGTATAATTGTTACAAAAGTCACCAATTCATCATCATTTGCAATCATAATTAATGTGTAATATTCCTAAAATAAAATTCACATCAGAAAATATTTTCTTTCATACAACACAGGTTTAATTAGAGTCCATTTTTGGTAAGGAAAGACATTCTTTTCTTTAACCTGGGTAGGGAAAAAAAGCTTATACATGTATATATGTGCAATAATGGCACTCAAAATAGCTTAGCATTTTATGTAGTGTAACCACATCGCAAATTAATTATGTCTTCAATTTTGATAAACATTTCAAGGACATTGATGATAGTTTGATGAAAGGGTTTCACAACTCTTTACAATTTATCACTTTTTTAAAAGTATGTGAGAAAAATAATCAAAAATGGGTCAGAACTGTGAATAGGGATATCTCAACCTTTGCATTAGTGTTTGGCTGGCCAGCATAAGCATGGACTCTTGTGACCTTGAATGAAAGTCAAGGTCATCCATTTGAACAAATTTGGTGGCCCTTCATCCCAGTATGCTACAGGCCCAATATTATGTCTTTGGGCCTTTCAGTTATCAAGAAGTCGTTCAAAGATTTTAGCATATTTGACTTCTGTGATCTTGAATGAAGGTCAAGGTCATCCATTTGAACAAACTTGGTAGCCCTTATCCCAGCATGTTACAGGCCCAGTATAAGGTCTCTGGGCCTTGTGGTTATCAAGAAGAAGTCGTTCAAAGATTTTAGCATATTTGACCCCTGTGACCTTGAATGAAGGTCAAGGTCATCCATTTGAACAAACTTAGTAGCCCTTTATCGCATCATGCTACAGACCCAATATCAGGTCTCTGGGCCTGTTGGTAATTGAGAAGAAGTTGAAAATGTAAATTGTTAACAACGTACGCTGCCGGACAAAAGGCGATCACAATAGGTCAACTGAGACTTTGTCTCAGGTGACCTAAAAAAATGATTTACTCAAATGTGGTAGATAGCCCGCTATCTCAAGCCTAAGGGATATATAGAATATAAAATAAAGCGAATGATTGTGCCATGTTCATGATACACTAAAAAGAAGGCATCGCATAAGTGATTTTTAAGTTTTTTTTTATTTTTCCAAACAATGAGAAAACACAAAAACTTATAAAGCTCCCCCTCAAAGTAACCTAGCCTTGCTTTGTTCATTTTTTAATCTAAGGCGTTCCCTTAGTCCTTTTGAATGATCTGGTAACACTATTCCATGTTGTTCCTTTATTTGTCTCTCCTTTTCATCATGGTAATCAAGTCTCTTTCGAATCAGCTCTTTCACCATCTCAACAGAGTCTTTATTTTTCGCTGACATTTTCAAAATACCGTCAAACTTTATAAGATGCTCCGGATGAAATTTTGGATCCACTGTACTGAGGGATTCTGGAACAACAAGACAACCTATCAACGATCATAACTAATCTCCTCTGCATGAACAATATATGTGATTACAATATTTGGCATCATTTAACTTTCTGACATCTACCAAAAGGAGGACCTACACAGGATACTTCTTCACCATGTAAACTTGGCCCCAGGTTCAATATCTAGTAGAGGCAGTGATTTAAATTTAATCGGTCATGGGCTCTCTTACCCATTTATCTCTGCTAGGGATTGTACAGGGACCTCTGGCGTACTAGTCTTACCCTCAAACTGTTGAGCTCTCTGTAGCTGAGCAGTATATTGCGTCTAGTATTTACCAGGGGTACAACCATGTAATTAACCGTGGAACTGCTTTACTGAGGTATGTTTACTCATTATAATGACACGGCTCTAGAAAACATAAGCATGCACTAGCTAAATTTGCAGGCAAACATCATATTTTCAGCAAAGCTTTGTCATATATATAATGGCAGTTCAATGCTTTATATTTTCATTTCCAATGCCAGCCTTTTCTCTGTATATCATTGATTTTATTTCAATTTTAAATTTCACATGATTATACATAAATGACAGTTTGATTCTTTTAAATAAGTAGAACAGCCCTAAATGACCCTAGTTGTCGATGGGCCGTAAAACATAAACAAACAAGGTAGAACAGCCATTTTGATGGCGAACTGTCAGCCGCTCCAAAAATAGCTGCAACAATGATGTTTTAAGTGGGCATGAAATGAATGGCGTTCACATTCCTTTAAATCACACATGCTAATTAACCATTTGAAGTCTTTTATATATTTACCTGGAAGGTGTTTCACTTTCATTACAACATCTTTCGTCTTTTCCATGTCACTGTCGAGGTCAATTTTATTAAGTGCTAAAATAGCAGGCTTATCTAGAACTTCCCTGTTGTACAATTCCAGCTCCTGTGAGAGAAATAAAGGATGAGATAGTTATCACCATGGTAACAAAATATCACCATGGGGACATTATACTCGAGGGCAACCATTATACATTCAATCAATGTTTTGTACATGTAGGTTGTTAACCAAAACAATTTTTGTAGCCTGTCATCCCAGCATGCTATTTATAATCCAATAAGATAATCCTGGAACTCTTGGTTATTGAAAAAAAAAACAATTGTCTCATGTGACCTTCAAAGTAAGTCAAGGTTATTGACAGGTGAGCTAATAGTGAACACCTGTTTCATACAGGTGGTGTTTCTGTGTGGGTGACAGTGTAAGTCCTGTAAGTCTTATATACAGAGCACTTATAGATATACCATATCTGTGCAATGCTTCACCTTATTCAACAGGAGTATGGTCTCAAATGCCGTTCTGTGACTGTATCTTGAGTGGAGCTGGAAGCCATTAATGTCAATGATAAACAGGAGAAGTTTGGTCCTCTCTATGTGCTTGAGAAATTTGTGTCCCATGCCTTTATTTATATGGGCACCCTCGATCAGGCCAGGCAAGTCTGCCACAGTAATCTGTGGGGAAATGTAAACATTTTATTACAAAACTGAGACTTCCATCTCTTGTTAGATTACGAATCAACTTTAAGTTAAGATTTATTTTCATTTTCAAATTTAAAAAGTCATTAAAAAGATTTTTTTTTGGTGTGTTATAAAAGATCTTTCAATTGATCACTAATGTTAAATGTTACAATACCAACAATTATTAATTGATAACAAATTAATCTTCTCCAAACTGAAAACCATTTACACTAGTAGAGGGCTTATTTGAGGATAAATATGGTACTTAACTTTTACACTTGGGGAGCTCGAGGGGCTTATTAGAGGATAGATGTGGTACAAAACTTTTACACTTGGGGAGCTCGAGGGGCTTATTAGAGGATAGATGTGGTACAAAACTTTTACATTTTGTGAGGAGGCTTTTTTGAGGATAAAGAAGGTACTTAACTTTTACACATGGGAGGGGGCTTATTTAAGAATTACATGTAATACTGTACTAAACTTTTACACTCGGGGAGGGGGGCTTATATATTTGAAGAAAATTTTTAGGATAAATACAGGGTTGAACATTTACACTTGGGGAAAGGGCTTATTTGACGATAAATACATGGTACATAAAACATGTGAGAAATTAAAAATTTGATTTGTATTAACATTCACTTGGAAGTTGAGATAAAAAGACACCTTTTATCACAAATTTACAGTGAACTATCATCATACATGTAGTTACTTCATATGAAAATAATTTCATGATCATAAATCAACTACAAAAAGGTTCTTAAATGCTTTGTAAAATCTTTGTGAAAACTGAAAACAAATCAATGCTATTGTGCCTAATTAATCATACCTAAATACTGTAATCATACCTAAATACTGTAAATATATACTCAAATTTTAACATAAAACCAAACGTAAACAGATTTTGTGTAATGATGAATAAGCACACCAAAATACTTGCCGTAAAAAAATAGTAGTCAGCGGAATCATAATTTATAGCGCAACATGAAAATTGTTAAGATAATATATCTACTTTTTTGTTTATTTTTTTGCAGCTCACAGGGGAGAGGTGGCATCTTTTTTCTTTAAATTAATTTCTGCACTATGTTTCAATTACATATATTTAAAAAAAGATGTAAATACGTTTTTTTAAGATCAAAATCAATTAGAGAATGAAGAATTTCTAACTGATTCACATACCTGTCTCATATCTGGGTAATGCATGGTTCCGACATAAGGTTGTATTGTTGTAACTGCAATTCAATATTGAAATATTGAATATTAGCAAAACAATCTAGCTGATAATTTTGAGTCATGTCATCGGAAGAAAATTTCATCCTTTAAATGTTTTTACTATTAAGACTTCAATGACTGATGCTTGTTGAAAGTCAGAAGTCAGCCTGCCCAGATCGATCAATTATAAATCTGAAAGAATTTCATGTCAATTGTTCATGTCAAATGTTCATCTACGTACAGGGGTATGCAGCGATCTTTGGAGATGTTCGAGACAAAGCAGCCAAGGTTGTAGATTTACCCGCATTTGGAAATCTGAATGGTTGAAAATATTTGTATAATGTATAACATGATTAATATTGATGAGTAAGAGCTTTGTGACTGACTTATTGTTATAGAATAAAGAGGAAGAATTAATTATTAAAGAAAAAAATCCAAGTTACAGCTGTATATCTATAAAATGTAGAAATTTATTAGCTTTTGTGAAAAATACATATATCGGTAAGTCTTAATTAGACATTAGAATTATGACATGATAGACAATACATAACAAAGCAATATGAACAATTGTACATGTGCATTGTACTCTTTTGACATCTGTAACTATGAATTTCATGAAGATAATGATTAAGCCGGCATGATCCATCACAGATTTAATGACTAGCTCAATCTGCCTTTCCCCTACTGGTACAGGGGAGACAACTATCATAAAAAATATACACTTTCCCTTCCAACAGTATCTACATTAATTTTATAAATTATTCGTAATATTTGCTAGAAAACTCTAACATGCAGGTATTTGCATACAATTTACACGGTACAAATATAGTATTACATAGAAATGTATACATGTATGTACAATATGTACTAAAAATATAGTAGGTGCATTAACTATTCAATAAAATTTTGATGGAATGAAATAGATTCAATAAATACACTTTTAGAAATAGATTTCTTTTTATTTCCATTTTGGTAATTTTGAACTCTAGTGAATATTATATCTAAAGGAAACCTTACCCCACTAGGGCAACATCCGCAATGAGTTTTAGGTCAAGAACAATTGTATGTGCCTCCCCTCTCTGACCAAGGAAGTTAGTTTGTTCTATGCCTCCTTTTCCACCTTCTGCTACTACAACTTCCTGACCATCCTCATCCAGATCAGCTAAAGAAAACACAAAGATATGTCTAATATAACAATTTTTTATTTAAGGGTAAATGATACATGTACTTTTTTGTCTCCTTTTAGAAAGGGTTCTCTGTGAAGGAAACATGAAACTTGGTTAAAATATGAACTTGGTTAAAATACAATTAACAGGTCAAAGGGAATAGACTTTAACTTTCTCCATTTGGGTTTATATTTCCATAAGCTGTATGGATAGACAACTGCAACAATTATGTACAGTCAATTCACAATTTGATATGGACACTAAAAATAGCATTACCAATTTCTGTGCCATCCGGGTTTTTGACCGAAACTCCGACAGGCACCTCTATACAAACATCTTCACCACGGTTTCCAAGGATCCAATGTCTCCTGCATTTAACAACGGAAAAAGATTTTCATGGAGAATTGAAGTTTCTCATTTTTTTCATCCTAATGGTCTTAACCTATATGGAATATGTAAATTAAATAAACAGGAAACATAATGATACTTTCAAATTCACAAAGTGGTTATGTGTTTTGAAGTGAACATAACTAAATCTAGTAGAATATATCAGGAGTGGCAGATCCAACATCAGGGAAGGCAGTTTTTGTGTGGTTCAGTGATGCCCAGTTGATGGTTTCCACAAGGAATACAAGAGTCTGGATGTAGAGTTGAGTAATCAGAGGCAAAAGATTATCATAACAACGTCTAGCTGGGTTTCCTGGCAATAATCCAAATGTTAACTAATGACACTAAGGCATTTACGTTGTAATGGTCATCTTTTACTTCTGGTAATGGAGTCTAGTGTTGAGAGTAAGCAGCACCAGGGCAGGCAATTTTGACTAATATCGGAGTTAAGACTTAACAAGTTTGACATGTAGATTAAAGGTGGCCATCACTCATGTACATGTATGTACCTGTAAGTGCTGAATGGTTGAGCTTGTATCCGAGAATCCCACACATCAACCAAACTAAGATGGCTATGGCAACCACAGGCCATTTCATGTCCAAAACAATGTATTTAGTGGACAAAGTACCGGTATGTGTATAGTTGTTTGTGGATTGTCAATTGTTGTAACAGACAAAGCCCAAGACGGAAATGAAGCAGTAAAATAATGGATAGATCAGAGGCTAATTAACATTTTCAATATTGTTTTGATTTATAACCTGTTCAATTTACACACACTGCGGAACAGGCATTTATGAGATGCTTTTTGATAATGATCACTATCTTGATCAGATTGAATTTGAATGCTTCTAATAAGAGATATGGTCATAATACTTATATTTAATAATTATTGATACATTGTACATGTAAGTCTATATGGTCTCTAATTTGTCAAGACAAAAACAGAAGCATTGATTCATGTAGAAAAAATACAAAAGTAGAAAAGAAAAGAAGAAACTGAAATGAAGAAGGGAATGGTCTAGAAAAGAAAAGACAATTGAAAAAGGTTGCTCTCTGCAATATACACCAAGTAAAAAATTTAGCCTAGTGCACAGGGGCTTGGCACGATTTTCCAAATGATAGTCCATATATATATGTAGATACTATATACATATATATATAGACTATCATTTGGAAAATCGTGCCAAGCCCCTGTGGCCTAGTGGTAGGATTCTTGCATTATAGGTATTTTTTATTACTCCTTCATTATATTATAGGCCTAATGAGTTATTATAACCCACAGTCCATTCTTCCAGTATAGAAATATATTGTAGCATATACTTGCAAGCAGAAGGAAGAGGTTTGCTCCACAGCAGAGCACACTAATTTTATCTTGCATTTTTGTTACAATACTGTCAACATCAAAACTGCATACCTGCTATCTTGCCCAACTTCTGCAGTAAAACGCTTCTTCGGATTGTTTTCAAAGACAGTTTTCAGGTTTAGAATATCCTTATTTGCTTTGACGTAAACACAGCCTCCGTCTCCACCAGATCCACCATACTTCTGGAAACCCTGCCCTCCTGAACCTCCCCTCACGTGTACACGTAGGGAATCTATAAAGGTGTATTTTCTTGGCTTCTACAAAAGAATATAATACACAGTATTGACATGTAAATTGTGAATTTTTTTTTTCAGACATCTACATAATGTAGAAGTCATCACTCCTTGCTTTACAAAGTACACAATTATTTTACCAGAGCCATGTTCAGAAAACAGATCACTCACAACTGACAGCAGGCAATCACATCTGAATAAGCATGTGTACCTCAGCATATCAACAAGAATATAGGAAAGCAAGTAGTGTGCCTCTCATGGGTATTGAACTCATCACAAACCTCAGCTTACTGATCTATTGCTCTACTGACCAAGGAGTATCTCCCCTAGCACAAAGATAAAAAGCAACCATATCACTCAATGTATTACTATATACAATTAAAACCTACTCCCCCCTTTCAAAATAATATGAACTTTTTGGAATTCTTACATATTATTCAGAGGAGTTTAACAATCTATAAGAATATATAATAACCTGTAAAAAGATACCCTGTATAATACAAATACTTGTATATGGATTATTGGTGATGTCAAGATGATCCATTTGTAATAAAAAATCAGTTGGTAACCCTTCTGCTTTATGACGATCAATTGAAAAAAAAATTGTTCAGCGATTAATACAACAAAACTTTATTTTTTGTTATTTAAAATAGTATTCTATATTCTTGTAAAAGTAGAGAGTATAAATATAAGGTCGCCTTACTATCTATCTCTAGAGGGACTTTAGTCTAGTGGTAGGATGTTTCCCTTTAGAGCGAGAGGTTGCTATGCCAGGTACACGTACAGGTAGGGTATTTTTCATTACTATACTTCCTATTACAGATTCGGTTCAGTTGACCACTCCAAGTGATAGCTATAGGAGATTGAGAGGCTTCTTTAGAGCTTAAGAATCTTGGTTGTGGTTGTCTTCGAGGGCAAAGACTTTGTGAATGAGGGATTACTACTCAATCAATGTAAAATGTAAAGAGAGTATGAGGTCACCTTACTATATCAGACAAGGCCTAGTGTAGCAATGACAGGCATACACAAGTTATGGCACTTTCCCATTCTGCCCTGTGTTAAATAGGTCAATATTGAATTCCATGTTTACCAGCTATAATTGTCGTTCTTTCTATTTTCACTACACAGTAATCACAATAAAGTATGTTCTACTTGTCTTTCATATGATTATTACGTTTATCGATGTTTTCTTCAGCAAAAACGCCTTAATTCATAGCCTCCCACAGCGTAAATATGGCATCATTGCTGCCATTTTGGTAGTCATGTGATAGCAATAGAGGCCTAAAATATATAAAGACACGTGTTAATTGGAATCAATTGTGTGTTTTGACTAATAGGAATGCAAAGCAATATCTAACCATGTGGTAAACCAGAATAGAAAATAGTTTGGCTACTGAAACTGGAGCGGAGAGACGAGGTACCGATAAAATCGTTAATATTTCCTTACTTACCCTTTGTGACACCCCCTTGACAGTGATATTATGAAACCTAGGGCACTTTTCTTTTAGAAAACATAACTTTCAAAACTTCAGAATGAAGCGCAACCGTGCGCAGGGTCAAAGAAGATGAGTATTCCACACTGAAATGTAATTCGCCATGATTTTCGAAGGGGGGGGGGGGGGGTAACTCTAATCTAGTAGCCGAAGTTTACTACTTATGAAATATAAAAACGTACGGTAGGCCTATTAATCTAGCGTTGTTACACGAAAAAGTGGTCAATTTGAGTGGTGATCACTAGTTTATATGGATGGTTATAATATAACATTATGTTCTTTAATTTAAATGCAGATTCAGACTGCACTTGACTCATTTTTTTCACAAAGAAATCAATTTGATAATCAAATATATTTCCATTTTCATACAGAAAAACGAGAAATTTCTTAATTTGGGAACACCAGACTTATGCCAGTAGGCATTTGACAAATTTCAACGGCGTCATTCGATCATGAAATTTTTTGTCCGCGAAACTTCGTACTTGATGAACATTTTATTTACCCTACTGTATAAAGTGAGTGTTTTCAAATTAAGAGACAATGGAACTTTTTGATATTATATTGACTTGAACTATAACAATAAACACATCTTCCTGAAGATAGTTGCATTATTTTTTGAAGAAATAGGAAAGTATCCTTTGATGGCAGAATCCAGTTGTTTTCCCTACATTTCAAAGTGCCATAACTCTGTCCATTTTGAAGGTAGAGTCTTCATTTTTGCACCACTTAACTATATTTGTAAAGACCTTTCCAACAATGTATAACATGAAATGTTTCCTATAATTTAAAAAAATGGCCTGTTATTGCTACCTAGTGGTAATTTTCCTTTACCTATAGTGGCCGTATGACGTTTGCCTTGAGAGCGACAGGTCGCTAGTTCGAGCCAAAGCGCGGGTAGGGTATTGGTTGTTTGGATACGGAAAATGTCTTAGAGGTAGCTCTATTTGTTTTAACACACGACACATAGAAATTGTAAATACTGTATTTTGTAGAGCATTATGGATTTCTGAAATCCTGTACTGTAAATCATGTTCATAAAATAAACTTACGGTATTTTTAGGTGCTGTCTTTGATGAATAACTTCGCACTGCCAAAAAGCAAATTCTCTTCGCTGTATTCATCATTATGTACTTTCTTTATGAATCTGTCATGTTTCCTATCACATTTTCCTGTTAGGGCGCAGACATATTGAATTGACTTTATCACCTTCTAGACAGAAGAGGTAATACCCAATCACGTGACAGTTCAGTCAAAATGGCGAGTGCATCCAACATGGAAGAGACAGTTGATGGTGCGACGGTTCTGGCGAGGGCTCTTAAAGCCCAGGTAACTTTGTGAATTATTTTAGTATAATGCATCAGGTTTTAAAAAATATGTATACTCCTGAATAACAGACTGTCATTTAGGATAAACGTTTTACATGCACAGCATACTTGTAGTATACATGTATGCACGGGGTAGGCGCGGACCTTCAGTGACTGTCAGATGGAAAAATGGACATTCCCGAGTATGAATCGTCCCACGACTACACATCTTATAGGACGGGTCATACTCGGGAGTGTCCAGGCTAATTTTTCATCTGGCATTCTTTTTTGTGACGTACATGTACATGTAGGTCAGCCCCGTGTCCATAAATTGTGACATGTCCCACATTTTGACACCGCTACTTAGGCCAAGGAAAAAAAATGTTGTGTTTCCCCTTTCGTCTCTCAAAAAATTAGGGTAGGTAGGTAGGGATTTTTTTTTTTTTTTATCTTTTTTTTTTAAATAAATAATCAAATGTTCATATTTGAATATTTATATATGCTGTATATATCATTTCAATATCATTATATTTCAGTGTTTGATCATTCTTCTACCTAACTTCATTTTGAAATGCAATGTATTGGGAGATGAAAATGATATTAAAAGTATATCAAACTTTATTTGCAGTGTTTGTTATCTCTTTTCAGATAATCTCAAATAGGAGCATCATATTAATAGTCAGAACAGTAAAACCATGTCATTATAAACGCAGTTTATTGAGAGTTTCCACTCTTCGATTTTTTTCCGTTTGGACGATAACATGGAGGCTGTTCATGTTCGAGACATTCTAGACACACGGGCAGAACAGTTTTATATTGTTTCTTTAATTCCTGATCAACCTCCCTCCCCAATATAACACAATCACCTTTTACAATTTTTTCGTGATATCTATAAAATATATCTCCACATAGCGTTGTTTGTGGCAGTGATGTCATAATTCGCTTTTCGTCCATGTGTTTACATTTTTTTATCGTCAGTGCCAAAACAGAGCCCCGTTCGATTTGCACTCTTCTAAGAAGAGAAGCCTTCTAAGAAGATCGTATCCCGTTATATGTAAATCGAGTAAACCGGGAGAATAAAACAAAAAAATAAGCAAGTTTTTAAGTTTTCTCAAACACGATGACACAAACATGTACATGTATGTGTTATAAATCCTTCTCTAGTGAAACTCATCACTCGCACACTTAAAACATGGTCGCCGCCATCTTGGAAGATAAATCTTCCAGCTTTGAGACGGAAGAGTAGAAGATCTTCCAGAAGCAGAAGAGCTTCAAATCGAGTGACCGGAAGATATCTTCTAGAATCAGAAGAGTGCAAATCGAACGGGGCTCCGACGACGGCGTGCAAAAAGCCGCCATGCTTTTTGAACATCGAGGTCATCAATACGCTTTAAAACCAGTGCCCGTCATATACAAGCGTTTATAAGACTTGGGTGTGTATAATAATAAAACGGAAAACGGGCTAAATTTACGAAAATTTCCGGATTTTCAGTATTTCAAACAAAAAAAAATTAGGGTCGGTGGCCTAAAATTAGGGTCGGTCGGGAAAGGGGAAACACAACATTTTTTTTTCTAGGCCTTATCAGAATGCTAAGTAGCATATCACGATCTTATTTATCTAAACTTTACACTTTTGCCTATTTTTTTTTACCCTTTTCATTTTTCTACATATTCATAAAAACCTTAACAATATTGCTACTGTACTGATTCTAATTCTACTCCTGTCTGGTGATATACATACAAACCCAGGACCAGCGGCTAGCTCATCCTCATCTAATACATCTGACACCGAATCGTTTTCTCACCCTGACAATTCACTTCATATAATGCATTTGAATATACGCAGTGTTAGAAATAAAATTGATTTCCTTGATAGCTTTACTGATGACATTAATATCTTGTGTTTAACAGAGACACATTTAGATCCTTCAGTCCCTGATTCTGACCTTTCACTTGCAAACTTCACAACCATATTCAGAAAAGATAGGAACGCTTTTGGTGGTGGAATAATGATCTACACAACTAATGAAGTGCTACCCAAACGCAGATTTGACCTTGAAGCCCAAAATGATGAAATAATGTGGATTGAATTTCAAATTGACAATAATAAATATCTCCTTTGTGTACTTTACAAACCCCCCTGGCAACATTCAAATTCAGGCATCTGGACAAGACTCAAACACTCCCTTGATCTAGCTTTTAATTACACTCCACATGTTCTACTGACAGGCGATACTAACACTGATCTACTACTAGGTAATAACAACGATCTTAGCATACTTACCCAACTATATAATCTAACTAACATTGTCACCAGCCCAACACGGGTAACTAATACAAGTCAATCCCTAATCGACCCATTTTTCACTAGTGACTCTATCAGAACCGATCTATCCATGGTTATACCTGTTTTAGAAACCATAAGTGATCATAGAGCAGTTCTTGTCTCTATATCATCCCCTTTGCTCAAACAAAATTCTTTTAAGCGAAAAATTTGGCTTTTTAACAGAGCAGTTATTCTGAACCTTAAAACTGAAGTTGCTCACGTAAACTGGAATAACCTTTTTTCCAATGTTGAAAATGTAAGTGAAAAAACTGATATCTTTACTAATACCCTTACTAGAATTTTGGAAAAGCATATTCCTAAAAAAACTATTACTGTGAATAAAAATGACAAGCCATGGATGAACGGAGATCTACGAAAGGCAATAAAGCGTAGAAACAGACTAAGGAAACACTTTATAAGAGTTAAGTCACCACAATCTGAAATTAAATTCAAACGTGCAAGAAACAAAGTAAGTAACATGCTCAAACACGCTAAGGCTCTTTTCTACGAGAATATTGATGGACAAATAAATGATAAGTCAGCTAACCCTAGAACTTATTGGAAACTAATGCGCATGCTGCTGAAAGGTAATACAATCTCTGATCTTCCTCCTTTGCTAAATCCAACAACTAACTGCCTTACTTCAGACAACTTTGAAAAATCAAATATTCTTAACAACTTTTTTCAATCTGTTTCTAACCTGGACAACTCCGATGATGATACACCCTACTTTGAAACCCAGACTGACACATCCCTTTCCGAAATAATTATAACTGAACAAGAAGTGTCTGATACTATCAATACTCTAGATACTAACAAAGCCGCTGGTCCCGACGGTATTAGCCATAAGATGTTAAAAATACTTACCCCGGAAATAGTTGCGCCGCTTACTCTTATATTCAAAGAATCTCTTCGTACTTCTGTATTTCCCGAATCATGGAAGCTTGCCTATGTCACTCCCATTTTCAAAAAAGGTGAACCTGAACTTGCTAATAACTATAGACCCATCTCACTTCTTAGCTGTCTTGGAAAACTATTTGAACGCATTGTCCACAAGCACATCTACAACTATCTTTTTAGTAATGAACTTATCTATAACTTACAGTCTGGCTTCCTACCTAACCACTCTACTACTCACCAACTAATCAAATTATATCACAACATACTTCTTGCCCTGGAGAATCATGAATATACTGCTATTGTTTTTTGTGACTTTTCTAAAGCTTTCGACAGAGTTTGGCATAAGGGTCTCTTAATAAAACTAGAAAAATATGGGATAAAAGACAAACTTCTGGATTGGATAAAAAATTACTTAACAAACAGGCGTCAATCAGTTGTACTGCAAAATTCTATTTCTTCACAATTATCCATAAAAGCTGGAGTTCCTCAGGGATCAGTATTAGGGCCACTTCTCTTCCTGGTTTATATTAATGATATCTCCAACACACTACTTTCTGTTACAAGACTATTTGCCGACGACACCGCACTAACACACTCTTCCAAAAATTTACTCGATGTTGAACAGGTAATAAACTTTGACATGGAACAAATGAATCTCTGGTCGAAAAAATGGTTAATGACTTTCAATCCCACTAAAACGGAAATAATCATGATTTCTAATACCGCAATTCCTTCTAACCCTAAATTTCTTATCGATAACACGCCGATCCCTATTGTAACCAGTCACAAACATCTAGGTGTAGTCCTTAACAGTGGCGGTACATGGAATACCCATATCGAAGACATTATAAACAGAACCATAAAATACAAAGCAACTTTACGAAAATTAAAATACATTTTAAAAAGGAAAAATTTAGAAAAAATATACCTTGTTTTTATTAGACCACTTTTTGAGTATGCCTCTGAAGTATGGGACAACTGTAATGCCACTTTAACTAACAAACTTGAGAATATGCAGTTCGAAGCTGGTCGAATCATAACCGGTTTACCTATCTTTACTAAGAAAGAGTTTATATATAGTGAACTAGGGTGGCAGTCATTAGCTGATAGACGGAAAAATAGAAAATTGTGTATGTTTTATAATATTCGTAATGATAACTCTCCTTCTTTCCTAAAGTCCCTACTCCCACACACAGTGTCTAACTATACTAACTACAACCTAAGAAACAGAGATGACTATCAAAATCCTTACTATAGACTGCAAATTACAAAATCATCTTTTATCCCAAACACAACTAATTCTTGGAACAACCTACCAACTGAAGCAAAATCATCGCAATCCATCAGACAATTTAAGACCTTTCTAACTCACCAAGATACTAATCCACCACAAATTCAACAATTCCTTGAATATGGTTCAAGAAAAGCCAATATTTTACATTGTCAATTACGTAATCGCTGTAGTCCTTTAAAGCACGACCTTCATAAAGCCCATCTTTCAGAAAACGCTATCTGTGACTGTGGACACTATTGCGAAAATTCTTCCCACTTCTTCCTACACTGTAAAAACCACGAACAGTCCCGTAACAAAATGATTGATTCCTTGAACTGGTATAACAGAATTACCGTAGAACATCTTTTGTCTGGGGACCCAAATCTAGACACTAACCATAATATTCTTATCTGTAGGTCTGTACAAACGTTTATTCTAGATTCCAAAAGATTCAACATATAGTATCTACTTGCTTGTTTCTACTAATAAGATATCTACCATTTGTATCAAAAGCCGGGTTGTTAGTGCTATTCTTATGTTTCTTCCTTTCTTTTTTCTCCTTACTGTTTTCTCCCTTTTCAATTATTTTTTTTTTAATAAATCTAAACCTCTTTTTCGAACACCATAAGTATATCATAAGTATCCTAAAGTATCATTTAAATCATATTATTTTATCATGAAATTACATATATAGACTGCATCGTGTTTCAGTGGTCCTGCCGGCGAAGTAAGGTTAAGTAATTAGGTATTCCATGGAGTGATCAAAGATGGACAACGTCAGACTGGAGAAAGCTTCTAAGCACAGGATGTGACGAACTCTTAGAAAGTAGAAGGATCGGAGTGTATGAACAGTAGTGTTTTACTTGCGCCGTCAGGGCCACTGAAACCCCTTGCATGTATAAACGATAAACACTATATCATACTTGGTGTTCACAATCTATTTCGCTGCTTTACATTTTCCAACCTTTTGTTTAAAAAAAGTTTAATAATTATGTCACGTGAAACATTGTAGATACACATTTGTTACGGAAAGGACGTTGGTAAGTTGCATAACTTTTGTCCAATCCATTTGCCATTAGGCAATAAAATTGATTTAAACTAAACTAATGCTTGTTTCTGACCCACTGCTGATATCGAAAAAAAAAAAACCCGGAACAAACAAAACGAAAACAAACAAAAACAAAACAAAAATGAATATTTGACACTTATGTTTAAGTGTTGTTGAATGCCACATAATCTATGGCCATAAAATGAATGATAGGAAAAAAAATCAGCACATAGATGAACAGATAAAAAAAAAAACCTGTGAAAGTAACGTGTCAGTGTGACTATGCTAACACTGGGATGAGTAGAGGCGGACAGGTTGATCCAGGTGTCCTGATGAAGCCCAATGTTCAGACCATACAAATAAAGACAAGGAAAGCAGGCCCTACAATTTTTTATTTTGTTGCGATAGATGACACATACCCCTTTTAGACTCTTTTAGACTATATCCACTAATTGATTTAATGAAAAGATTAAAAATTAATTCAAATAGAACCAAATTTATTTCATTATCAAATTATCAATATTTGCAAAAAATTCCGATTGTTTTGTTAACATATTTTACAAAAACAAATAAAACCTGTGTGTTAATTCTAACAAATATGGACTGAAATACACTGTTAAAGCCTACAATTTATTTACAGGGTGTGGAGTACATGTTTGGCATAGTTGGAATTCCTGTCATCGAGATCGCTGGTGCAGCACAAAAAGAGGGAATCAAATATATAGGCATGAGAAATGAACAAGCGGTAATTTGTTACCTAATTGACATTTTCCATTAGTTAATCCTTGGAAAGTCTCTTCACCACTTTCCCAATCTCTACCCCTACTTAAGCCCCCTCATTCAACCAAAACATTTCTACATGTACAATTTATGTTTAAAATTTTAATTGTTCATATATCTAGTTCAAGAATGGCTTTCTTCATCAAATGCAGTCATATTTGAAAGTTGTAATGTATCAATTGGTTGTACAAACATTACACAATGCGCATGCTCTTTTTTTTTCCAGGTAGCTAGAAGCTGAATGTTTATATAGAAAGCTTAGCACATTTGGTTGTTTGGTCCTGAAACAAATGGTAAAATGCTTTACCTAAATTCCTCATAGATGAAGTTAATTCATAAAGATTATTCATCCCAGGTCTTTTTGAAGAGTGGAATATTGCAAATTGGATATATAAGCATATTACTTTTTTGTGAATTTGAATAACATATTTAGAGACAGTTTGTATACCTACCAGCCCTATCTTTTTTTAGTAATTTATGCAAAAGTGAAGGAACATAATTATGAAGTAATATGAAAATTTTATAGGCCTCCCCTGCCCAACCATGTGGGTTTGCTCCATCAGGTACTGCTCCAGCTTCTTCCTGAGTTTAAAACCCATCCTGCACATTGATTCAGGCCTCCAATAGTGATTAGTATATAGCCTATCATTTTTTGTAAAATATATCAACTGATATCTTTTGTCATCATCATTTGATATTTTTCTTTTCTTTTTCTTTTGCAGGCTTCCTATGGTGCTTCTATCATTGGGTATATGACAGGAAAGTAAGTTAAACAAATTTGAATTATCTCCCCTTGTTGAGAGTCCCATAAGCCCAACTTGATTTGCACTCTTCTCGGAAGAGAAGCTTTCTCAGAAGATTGTGTTATATGTAAATTGAGTAAACCGGAAGAACATAACCCAAACCAAACAAGTATTTTAAGTTTTCTCAAACACTATGACACAAACATATGCATGTACGTGTCATAAATCCTTCTCTAGTGAAACTCATCTCTGGCACACTTAAACATGGTTGCTGCCATATTGGAAGATAAATCTTCCAGCTTCGAGACGGAAGAGGTAGAAGATCTTCCAGAAGCAGAAGAGCTACAAATCGAGTGACCAGAAGTTATATTCTAGAAGGAGAAGAGTGCAAATCAAGTGGGGCTATGGGGATAATCTGATATTTTGATTGCTCCAGTCTATCAGATTGTCAACTCTCTTTATCTTGATTTCTGTTTGGCCAATTCCTCTCAGATTTCATTTACTGCTTCTTCTCAGAATGGCTTGTATTACTCTCCCTCTCCAGAGGTCAAAGGTCAATGTTACTTTTAATCATTTTTTTCACAAATGTTTGTTCAACAGTACTGTTCTTTCCAACCTTAACAAAAAATATCATAATTAACATCTGGCACTCACTATGAAATCATATAAAAGTTAAAACAAGATGAACTACAGTATGTTATAATTATGGTATAACAAAAAATGACCTGCCCTATCTGCGGCTCGACTACCCACCAGATCGCTCATTAAGTTTACATCTTACCATTTAGGCTAAAGGGCAATTCCCACTTGCCTCAGCTAGTAAGTGGCCTGTACTCTCTACTTCTGGAGATCAATGTACTTGTTTATATGTACAGTTTGATTGCTTCAGTTTAATGTTAACATTAGAAATAAATACTTATTTTTTATAAATTAAATATATTTCATTGTCAAAAAAAGAGACAAAGGGATATCGATTGAGCATAAATTATTACAGCTTATGAAATGCCTTCTCACTACATACATTAAAGAAATTTAACATACAATGAACCTAGACAATATTAATTGATTATTCAATGTACATGTTAAAATTGAAGTCATTTTGAACAAAATCCTTTACTGGACGTAATGATGCATAAGTATTGAAAATGTTTTGTTATTCAACAGTAAAATTTTCTCAAAGTTTCAATAAATAACAATGCATTGAATTAAAAGGAAGAAAGCTCTGCATGCAGATACATGGTCATTGGAAAATTGATGTTATATTTTTGCAATAAATACTATGCTGTAAAAATCATAATATATGTTCAGAATCTTATATGGGTATACCTTGGACACAGCCTTTCAGTGTACATGTAGTCAAGCCTATACATTTACAGTCCAAAAGTGACCCTTTGACTTTATATATTTGCAGGCCTGCAGTTTGTCTGGTCGTGTCTGGACCGGGGTTGGTGCATGCTTTGGCAGGACTGTCAAACGCCAAGGAAAACTGCTGGTTAGTATTAAAATGATCCACTAAATCCCTTAAAAGAATTTACAAGATACTTAACAAAAGTTGTGATTTTTTAGAAAGATGAGCCACTACATGTAGCTATTGTATGACATTAGGTATCGTCCAGTAAACATTATAGTACAATGTAGTATTTTTGAGCACAGTTCATCATATAGTTTCCATCCTGTCAGTCCATAGTGTTAAATTTAAGGCCCAATACATGTTAAGGGGTCAAAATATTTACATGCAAAATTTTCCTGGTTGAGACAAAAGTGTTGCACTTGAGGGTCCATATTTAACAAAATAATTAAATTGGAGGCATCAGTCCAAAACTGGATACTTGATAGGGGTAGTATGGAAGCCAAGCTTATGTCAATTGCATTTCCATAGCCCTTTCTATATGTTTTGTCACTTTCCTCTGATAGAAATTTTAACAGATTTAAATAGCTGCCTTGAAGCATTGATCTTTTTCTGTAATTTAAAAAAAAATCCATTAGTCTTGATTTAAAAACAAATTAAAAACAACCCCACACAGCTTGTACATGTCATAATGGAGTAAACATTTTTGTTTTAAGGCCAGTAATTGTGATTGGTGGATCTAGTGAACAAGACCAGGAAGCTATGGGAGCCTTCCAGGAGTTACCTCAGGTACAGTATAACCATGGTTACCAATTGATGTAGAACTATTTTTTACTGATATTTTTTTTATTTGATTACAATTAAAACAATGTAATGAATTTAGTTATTCTGCATAATCCAAAACACTGCTTCTCAAAGATTTTTTGTTGTGATATTTAAAACCACATACTCCCAAATAACCTTAAATTCTAGTTGCACACATGTATTAATGGCAATCCAAGATGCTCATTCACACTCTCCTAACATTAAAATGACCACTGGCCTGGACACTTGACCGGGGGAGTCCTTGAGACATCAGTGTATAAAAATAATTCGCCACATTTACTTTTATCTGGAGATTTGTCATGGAGCCGAGAACGAGTGCCACTGCACATGAACTACACTCATGGAATCTTGTTTACATATCAAGTTTACGTGATCTTTGCCTAATAATGCTTTCATTAAATCATATTATTCACGTAATATCTAAACAAAGGAAACAAACATACATCTAAATACTTCATTTTAAAATGTAACAATATGCATACAATAAAACATTGATAAAATTTTAGATGGGTGAAGTTGACAATGTTCAAAAGCTAACCAGCAATCTAATAGACATGTGGAAAAATCAGAATTCGAGTCTATTTCCTTTTCTTCTCTCACTAACTTCCAACGAGTCATTTTCTTTTCTAAGGAAATACTCAGGTTTTGTGTATTCCAGTCTGTTACATTTCTTTTTGGCAGAATCTGTCTGTTTTTTTGCATAAGGCTCACGCATTCGGCGTTCCACCACTTTGTATAGACTGATATAACCTGCCCGTTGCATTATAGGACTATTTCGCATAGAAACTTGGTATGTTGGACCCAGTTATTAATTTTTGGAATTTCCCGTATACTTTCAAAATACACATTTTCCTCCAGTTTTCTATGTGGCTTTAATGTGATGTGAATCGTTAAGAAAATTAGTTGATGTAAAAAATGGGCAGGTTTAAAGGGAGATTACTCCTACACAACTTATAAAGGGAGATTACTCCTACACAACTTATAAAGGGAGATTACTCCTACACAACTTATAAAGGGAGATTACTCCTACACAACGTATAAAGGGAGATTACTCCTACACAACTTATAAAGGGAGATTACTCCTACACAACTTATAAAGGGAGATTACTCCTACACAACTTATAAAGGGAGATTACTCCTACACAACTTACAGGATGAGGATTTATTGATTCAGGCCTATAAGCAGTCTCTGTCATGGCTTTTCTGAAAACAATTAACATCAAAACAACTCAAGTTCAACAAGCCCTGTCATTCGCACAGTGATAAAAAGAAATGGTTCAGGTAATGGATAAAGGTTATCTTACACAATAAGTTTCAGCTATCCTGATTTACTAGTCCTATTTGTCTTACCATTTCAGTCAAATTTTCAACAATTCTAAAGTGGCTTGGTACTGTACTGTTGATATTTTGTGCATTTCACTTTCTTACAGTGATAGAATTTGACCATTTTGAATCACTGCAGAGAAAATCAATGTATAAATGCTTTGTCAGTACCATAGTGGAATAGACTTTCCATACACATTGTATTCTAGTCTTGTTGTATATTTGTGTAAAAAAAACATTGATTTCACAGGTGGAAGCTGCAAGACCATATTGCAAGTTTTCTGCAAGACCCAACAGTATAGAAAGAATCCCCTTCTTTGTGGAAAAGGTAAGTATTCTACCCTTGTCATTATCTTGGTCATAGGTACATTTTCAATTAATGTTAAGTTCAGTGAAACCTGTATAATCCAATACCCTGGGGTTTACCATGTGGTCAGATTAGACAGAATGTCAAAATATTTCTGTTTTATTTTGTATTTTGGTCGTAAGAACTTGGAATGTGATTAATTAGACAGGTGTTGAAAAATGCTGAGATCAGATAAGACAGGTCTTGAACTGTTCCTGAAGCTGTTATTTCTTCTGTTTATGTGTATTGTATCGGTGCCTAATGTCTTAATTATTCACCTTTTCAATGCTTATTCTTTTAGTTTAGTAAAACTTTAGCTTGAAAATTAAAAAATTCATAGTGGCCAAGACCCAAACCACTATTTCACACAAAATCTTAAAAGTGATTTCAGCTTCATGCTTTATTTGATAAAATAATAAAAAAAAAAAAAAAAAAAAAAACACAAAAGAATAATGAATCGGCTTCTTTAATCATCTGTTCCAGGCCTACCGCCAGAGTATATATGGCAGACCTGGAGCTTGTTACCTCGACATTGCTGGCAACATGGTGAACGCTACAGTAAATGAAAAGGATGTATGGTAAGTAACCTCACAAATCGGTCGTCTTGTTTAAAAGAAATTGACATATGGTAAATATTGTTAATTATGTATAAAAAGAAAAGGAAATAAAAGTTGTCACATGTCTGAAGCTTGGTTTCAATGAAATGTGCTCTTTTTCTGTGTTTAAAGTAGCTGACATGCTGATATGTAAAAAAGAAAATATATGATAGAAACCAAGTCCAGATATTATTTTTCAATCTTGATAATACTGTATTTTGAACAGGTGCTGTATAAATAAGGTGTCCTTATGAAAATGATTTAATGAACTTATTAAAATAACTCTTTATAATTTATAATTAGTTAGATATTTGCTGGTAGGGTATTTTCCCCTTCTATCTTTGATATCAAATAACTTTAAACATTTAAATCAATTCATTGCTGACCACAAGGCAATATGTTGAAAATTGTCACTATAAAGATACTGCAGCTCTCAGGAAATTGCAATCATCAAAATGTTTGCTTCAGGTCCTCGATTGTCTGTCCCTCTCCTCCAAAGAGTCTTGCTGATCCAGACAGTATAAAGCTTGCTGCAGACTTACTGTACTATGCTGAGAAACCTTTGGTTGTAGTGGGCAAAGGTTAGTCATTGTATAAACAAGTACATTACCAGTGTGTCTGGTAGTCTGATGATCTCTGATGACCTCCCATGACATTGGAAGTCTGATGACCTTCCGATGACACCTGATGACCTTGATGATCTCCAATGTCATCTGATGACCTTTGATGACTACCCATGACACCTGATTGACTTTTATGACCCCATGTGGCCTAATAGATCTGATGTCCTTTTATGACCTTCCATGACCTCGGATTGCTTTTGGTGACCTCCCATGCCCCAAAGTGGGTTTTGATGACCTCTTTCGACACCCAATGAAATAGCCATTATAATGACTTATGTTGACTTTTACTTACAAATAATGATAATGATCTTTATTTCCCTGTGCTGATCTGTACTAATCTTTATTGACATATGGTGACCTATAATGACCTTTATTTCACCATTAGCATCCTATGGTGGCCTGGATACTAAAATTGTATTGTGATAGAGAGCCTTGTTCAGTCTTGTGATAGTATTTGCTGACTTATAAGGTGCTAACTTTTTACAAGTTTTACGAACCTTTTCGGACTTTGCTGACCTTTGCTGACCTCATTTGAACTAATCTGACCTCTTATGACCTTTCCTGATCTCTGAATTATCTCTGTTATAAAGGTGCATCCTATGCTCATGCTGAGGAAGCTGTACAGGAGTTGGTGATAGGTGGACAACTCCCTTTCCTGCCGACTCCAATGGGTAAAGGGGTCATACCAGATGACCATGATCTTTGTGTAGCTCCTGCAAGGTCAAGGTTAGTGTATTAAGAAATAGATACATACAAAAGCATTGATATAGTAAAATCTTTGAACCATTAATTGACAACTCCACACTTGTTGCACTTCACAATGTTGATGGTGTTAAAGTCATTTCAACACAAAATATTTTATTTGACATCCCTTTCGTTTATGTACCATATCTATCCTCAAATAAGCCCCCTCCCCTTGTGTAAAAGTTTATTACCACATGTATCCCCAAACCAGCTAGCCCACTCCCCAAGTGTAAAAGTTGAGTATCAATATTTGGGAAGGGCCATTTGTAAACCACTTTAACATACTACTTTTGAATTGATGACTTTTACAAAATACAGAAGGGATATATTTTTGGTCAGGGGCCTATTTTTGGATAAATATGGATATGTTACATAGGTGGTATTTTATTTATTAGAAACACATTCTTATCTCTTGAGATATTCAGTTAGAACAAGATTTAAAAAATTCATTATATGCAGCAAAATTAAATGTCAATACTAAATATGATATTTGAAAATTCATACAAAAAAAAAAATTATTTTATGGAACCAACTAAAAATGGTAGTTTACTGTTTCAATGCTACAGCAGTACTCGGACATAGTTCATGATTCATTCTGTGAGGTTGTAATTACCATTATGTGGAGCCAACTGTAATGTGTTATTATGTTAATATGTACTAATTGAGATTCAACTCTGAATAGAGGTACATGTAATTAGTGGGATGTTTATTCTCTATCATTTTCCAGAGCTTTGCAAGAGGCTGATGTTATCCTTCTTCTTGGCGCTCGTCTAAACTGGATGTTACATTTCGGGATGCCACCAAGATTTCATCCAAAAGTTAAAATCATTCAGGTTGACGTCTGTCATGAGGAAATGAACAACAACATCAAGGCTGCCGCCACGCTCGTCGGCAGTCTAGACACCGTAGTGAACCAGGTAAGTGGCCATGCTAATTAGTTAATTGGCAGTCTAATCATGAGAGCAAACTGAATAAGCGGGAGCAGTTTAGACACACTAGTGAACCATATAAGTTGACAGTCATGATATGAGAGCAAACTGAATAAATGGCCATTCTTATTATCCAACGTATAGACACTAGTACTGTAGTGCATCAAGTTAGCAGCCATATGCTATTGAATTGGCAGTCCATGCAGACACTGTTGTAATTACACAGGTAAGAATATCCATGCTTACTTACAGTTTTGATACTGTGGTAAACCAGGAAAGTGTCCACAGTTGCTAGTCGGCAGTCAATGACTCACAGAGTATGGATAAAATTGGTTTGGGGCAGTTATTGAGCTGTCCTATATGAAACAGTTGTCAGGATACTTTCCAAGTGTTAATGGAAGATTTGTACCAGGTTTATCAAGTACTTAACCCTTGTATTTTGAAGTTTTAATTGATATTACTTTGTAATTGATATAAAATTACATGTTTAATATAAACTCTTTTATTTTCAGTTAAATGAGGAAATTGCTAGACGTCCAGGTAAATTTGCTTTCAGCAAGGCTGCCCCGTGGTGGAAAACTTTGAAAGGAAAAATTCAACAGAATCAACAAAGTGTACAGGTAAGAGATAATACCTAACTTTTTTGATATGTGTTTGGTCTTCTTGACAGCATTTTGTATACATGTAGAAGAGTGCATGATAGTTCAATTTAAATTACTGCCTCTGCTAGGTATTGAACCCGGGACCTCTGGCTTACTAGTCTTGCGCTCAACCGATCAAGCTAAAGAGAAGATCTCTCTCAGCTAGCCGAGCGATACATTGTGGCTAGTATTTATCAGGGTTACATACTCCCCCTCCAGGAAAGAACTCGTCCTCCAGTTTTCCAGGGGTAACAGTGATGCTTTCGCAAGCAGCGATAAGTATCCTTAGCTTCCCAGGTCCCTACATGGGGGCCAATGTAACAGAGCACATGCAGAATTAATTAAATTTAAATCACTGCCCCCGCTAGGGATCAAACCCGGTGTAGCATGGTATTTTGAATCATGGTGAAATGACCCCTGGGTCAAAATACCATTATAGTGAAATGACCCCCAGAATGTTTAATGGAGAAATAATGAAATAGGTAAATGAGGCCACCAAAAAAGTCCTACATTGTAGAACACAATTAAGCTCTTAATTATATCTATGATAAGAAATGATGAATAATATTTGGGAGATATCTTTTATTTTCTCTCTTCTGTAGAAAATGATGTCCGACAAGTCTGTTCCTCTGAATTTCTATGCTGCATATGAGGATGTAAGTATGAATATTAGACAATTAATCCTACAGCCGGCATTTTCTGTAATTTTTTGTTTATTTTTAGTGCAACAATACAAAAATTTATTGATCTTTATCAAATGTTCTGTTGAGAGCTGACCTGCTATAAATAAGAAAAAGAAATCACAAAAGTAATGTTTTCATGTGTTGAATTTCCTCAGAAAGTTTCTGCGTAATATGTTTGTAATTTGTACATTTATTGTGTTTTAGGGTTAATTACTTAATATTCTAATTGTATATGAAATTTGGAACAAATGAGTACAATGTATATGTATTATGAACTCAAAAGGTTAAAAGTTCAAAAAACTTTTTGGTGGAAACTGATTTTATATACGTAGATCTCAATATCAGTAAAATTGACTAAATAATTATATATATATCAAATGTACTAAATTAATTAATGTCATTAAAAGTACTCAAAATTTTCTGATCATTTTTGCAGATCCAGAAGCTGCTGCCAAAAGATTGTATCATTGTTAGTGAGGGTTCGTCCACCATGGACATCAGTAGGACTATGATCCCAAACTACCTCCCAAGACACAGGTAAACTGTTTACAGTGTTTTGTCTGTGTATTTTCTTGTGCCATATCCTCTGTCCCCATATCCTCTGTCCCCATATATCCTCTGTCCCCATATATCCTCTGTCCCCATATCCTCTGTCCCCGTATCCTCTGTCCCCATATCCTCTGTCCTCATATCCTCTGTCCCCATATCCTGTGTCTCCATATCCTCTATCCTCTGTCCCCGTATCCTCTGTCCCCATATCCTCTGTCCCCATATCCTCTGTCCTCATATCCTCTGTCCCCATATCCTGTGTCTCCATATCCTCTATCCTCTGTCCCTGTATCCTCTGTCCCCATATCCTCTGTCCCCATATCCTCTGTCCCCATATATCCTCTGTCCCCATATCCTCTGTCCCCATATCCTCTGTCCTCATATCCTCTGTCCCCATATCCTGTGTCTCCATATCCTCT
This sequence comes from Pecten maximus, assembly GCF_902652985.1. NCBI lineage: Eukaryota > Metazoa > Mollusca > Bivalvia > Pectinida > Pectinidae > Pecten > Pecten maximus. The sequence goes on from NC_047029.1 coordinate 29,494,910, forward strand.
ATCCTCTGTCCCCGTATCCTCTGTCCCCATATCCTCTGTCCCCATATCCTCTGTCCCCATATATCCTCTGTCCCCATATCCTCTGTCCTCATATCCTCTGTCCTCATATCCTCTGTCCCCATATCCTCTGTCCCCATATCCTCTGTCCCCATATCCTCTGTCCCCATATCCTCTGTCCTCATATCCTCTGTCCCCATATCCTCTGTCCCCATATCCTCTGTCCCCATATCCTCTGTCCTCATATCCTCTGTCCTCATATCCTCTGTCCCCATATCCTCTGTCCCCATATCCTCTGTCCTCATATCCTCTGTCCCCATATCCTCTTTCCCCTATCTGGTTGAACACTTTAATCAATTTTAGGCCACTTTTATGGTTTTGTGGAAATTAAAGACTGAAATATAAAATATGTGTACTTTATTATCATGATGAAAATTTTATTGCATTAAATTGCAAATTCAGTGGTGTCCTTTATTGAGCGTATCAATATAACCTTCTTGATTGATTGCACATCTCAACAGATATTGAAACTATCCAATATTTACACAGAGGCATGTATTTTAAGGGAGATATCAGCCTCAAACTTCCTATGATGAATAACATTGCCCCAAACTGTCAAATATTCTACCTTATAGACATTTTTCAGCTTATATCCTTTATGTGCAACATCCTGGATCATTATAATTAAACAAATCCAAATGTAAATATAAGTAAAACAAAACTTGTTAATATTTGTGATAAAGGCTGGATGCTGGAACCTACGGTACAATGGGTGTCGGTCTAGGCTTTGCTGTGGCTGCTGCTATTTGGTGTAGAGATCACGCTCCGGAAAAACGAGTTGTCTGCATACAAGGAGATAGTGCATTTGGATTCTCAGGAATGGAAATAGAAACTCTCTGCAGGTAAGCCATTTTTTTATGTCCCTGCTATTTCATCGTAGGGGGTTAGTAAGTGTTACCCTATTTGGCCGTCAATCTATCCCAATTTCATTTTGACTCGTTTACTTTTTAACAAATACAGATATAGGCCTGTAACTTGGTACATTTGTATGTACATTTATAAAGTTGTATAAGGAAATTATGTTTGTTAAGTTATGATTTTGTTAAATAAATTTGGTCTGTTTAATTTTTCAAGAGAATCATGTACAGCCATTTAACTTTAATAAAAATGCCCTACACCGTTGAGAATTGACAATAAAGAAAAAAAAAAAAAGGAAAAAGTAAACATTGTTAGGTTTTGTCAATATTCTGTCAGCCTTTATTTATACATATTTAAACATGTATATGTATATATAAGCATAAGTATTTCAAAAACTCCATGCACAAGAGACTTTATCATCTCTGGGGCATTCTGTGAATCTTAACTATTTTCAGTGACCGGACATCTTTAAAGTATGATTGAGTGGCAGGAGAACAAAAAGACTGTGGAAAACCTCTTAATGTTAACTTTATGATTATAGATATAAACTACCAGTGATCATCATTATTATGAACAACAATGGGATTGGTTTTGGTTTGGATGACGACACTTGGCAGTCTCTAACTGAGGATTCTGACCTCACTCTGACGTAAGTACATATAAGCTATATGTTGTTACTTTTCATGGCCTTCCCACCAAAAGGTTAGAAGCATGCATTATCAAGTTCATCCCCTTGTCTGTCCATCTTTCAATCTGTCTTTTGGTCCATCTTTCTGTCCATCCATTTTATGCTGATAATTTGCATTAAAGCTCTTGCTTTCTGTTTCCATCTAAATAAATGCTTTGCAGTCTACCTGTATAAATATATTATTCAAATTTCAAATTCTATCGTGATTTTGACTCGGACAACGTGTCCATATATAATATCCATATCATGACAATGACATGTTTGATAACAGAAGTTTGTGTGCTCATGCATGTGGGGATCATTAAAGTCAGATTCCTTTTTATTCTGATGGCAATATTAACAACTTTTGGTTATAATTATCTCCCTTGTTTGTAGCTCTCCACCCACGTCACTCATGGCCACAGCGCATTATGAGAAGATGATTGCAGCATTCGGAGGAACTGGATACTTTGCGCGTACCCCAGAGGAGATAAGTAAATGTGTCGGTGCTGCCATGAGTAAACAGGAAGTTTCCATTGTAAACGTCATGATCAACCCCATGTCCTTAAAGAAACCTCAGGTACAGTCAATGTGCAATTTAACTATTAATGAAGTTATCAAATTCTTACATTTCCTCCCCTTAGCTTGCTACTAGCATGATTGCAATGCGAGTCAAAATTAAATTTCCTTATGTACATTTCTTACATGAAACTTAAAAAAAAAATCTATATCAATGGCAATATTATCAGGAGTTTAAGGGACTTTCTTGTTTAATGTATAGGGCCATAGGGCCGTGGTGGCTGAGTGGTTAAGGTGTACCGACACTTTATCACTAGCCCTCCACCACTGGGTTGCGAGTTCGAAACCTACGTGGGGCAGTTGCCAGGTACTTACCGTAGGCCGGAGGTTTTTCTCCGGGTACTCCGGCTTTCCTCCACCTCCAAAACCTTGCATGTCCTTAAATGACCCTGGCTGTTAATAGGACGTTAAACAAAAACAAACAAACCAAATGTTTAATGTATAAGTTTAATGATGTTAATGGAAAGTTTTAATGAATTTTTAATAGGTTCATTAACTTGGTAATAACAACAACACTTGTTATAATGAGATTATATATTTTGTTTCAGGATTTCTTCTGGCTGACAAAGTCCAAGATATAATGAAATGATTTTTCCGGCCATACACTAACATTTTTATTGTTATATGTCATTATCTGTATATATGATACGGGTAAACAATGTAATAAGCTCCCAGACATTCATTAGTGTAAGAAATATGGATTTGTCTTCAAAAACAATCAACATTATTTAATTTGGAACTTTTTAATTACGTAGGAGTAGCATTCTATTAATGTCTACTCAATTTTATACAAACCTTTGTCTCAAAAAATGTACATATACATGTATATTGTTTTTATATACAAATGGTACATGGATGTAATAATGTAATTATAATGAGCACTGATATAAACAAATTTGAAATGAAAAAGCCACCTGAACAGATTGTTGTATATGTTTTATTTATCTTTTATAAAAAAATAAATTTAAGACAATTAAAAAACAAAATGTTAATTGATATATACATATTATACTTGTAATAAGCAGTTATGCATGCAGGAACCTGTGGTGTGTTTCAGTTTGTGATGGTATTTACACAGTGAGGATTAGAATGAATTGTTTATAAAAATTAAAAGACTCCAAATGTTAGTCATTGTGTTTGCTAGATTGTTACTTACTTTATGTAAATTTAGTTATGTATCATCAAAATTGTTCTTTTCTGTGTAATTATAATGTAAAAAGATAATAGATGATACAGCATAGTTATGGAAATTGCGATTACGTTAACATTAAGATTGAAAATTTAGAATTAACAAACTTACATCAAAGTGTTTATTAATTATCGGATTCCTGTTAATTAGGGAAGTAACCAAGATAAATCCTTGGATTTGCAATTGTATTTGAATCCTTTTTTATATGAAACATATTATTTAATAGGAAAATTCCCCATTTTCCATCATTATGCCACGGCCTATGCACTGTAAATGTCTTTAAACAAGGACGTACTGTACAGCTATAGTTACCAAATCAAACTCAAGTCTGATGTTCACTATCAAGTTGTATACAGCTTTTTTAGCTTACTTTTAGAAGGTTTTCAAACTTTTGTTGAATTTTTCTTATCATATATGTAAATATAAACTTTATTTAGTTTACCTTGATTGCAAAATAAGTCATACCAACTAATATTGATCAAGCTAGTTTGTCTTGATTGAAGTTTGGGAGGGGTCTTAATGTGGGAGGAAAACGGAGAAACAAAGTGAAAGGCAAATTTTAATGTGTTACCACTATGCCCTGCGTACACCCAAACTTTCGAATAGAAATAAGATTTTATTTTATTTTTTGTGAAGCTTGACCAATCTTGTCACAAACGTTCTTATTTAATGAATGTTTTGTGTTCAATAAGTGTGAGTGTGGTTGTGTGCATTTTTGGTACTATATGGTATGGGAGTGTATTTGAAATGATTGGAAACAAATTTATTGAAAGTAACTGTGATATTTTATATGAAACACAAAATTTACTTGAGAATCATTGTGTAATATATACTAATTGATCATCATAGGATATATTAGCAATTATAACACAAGATATCAGAAATTGTGAGTATGATTATTACGCTTGTATATTTAAGAAATAATTAACGATGATTCGTGTATTGTTGCAGGATATACAACGAGGACGAGGATATTTTGCAATTAATTAATAACGAAGGCCGCAGGCCTGAGTTATTAATTAAAATTGCAAGATATCCGAGTCCGAGTTGTATATCCTGCAACAATACATGAGTCAAAGTTGATTATTTCTACTCTACCATGTACTGTTTAGTTCTGAGATCGACCTCTTTCTAATAGAAAAACAGCAAGGAAACCCCGAGAAAACCTTGTAATTTATTTCTTGAGTATTGCATTATTTGTTGATGAAATATACAGGCAATACAGTACTACGATCAAGAGCATCTACATTTGTATCATATGCCATTGATTTTGAAAAAAAAAAAAAAAAAGGATAAAAAAAAGAAAAAGAAAAAGGAGGGGGCCTCCGTAGGATTCGAACTCGCGTCGTGATAAAAAATTATTGAAAGACTAACCCATTAGCCCACTCGGCTATAGTAACCTTTTATAAAACGGGTGAATATTAGGTATATAAAATTGTAACAGCTGTGACCCACGAGCGTGTATTATTGGCACGAGTGTGGGTTATTGGAAAATAATACATGGTTTTAAACCAATCAAAACTGGCGTTGCATAGCAAACATGGTAGAATACATTGTAATAAGTGATATGATGTAAGTAAATATTAATTGTGTGCTAAGAAATAATTATGTAATATGAATAAACTTATTCTATTAATTATATAATGTATAAAGGAATTGTACATGTACGTGATATCATATGTATAAATGATTATCATAACTTGATATATGAAGATTTACTATGTCGTACATATGATGTCACGCCTGGATGATCTCAGTTGACGTTATATAGATGTTTTTATTCAGAAATTGCACTCGAACATAAATTGTTGATTGTTGAATAAAATGACGTAATTCATAAACTGCATTTAATTTTTTCATTCTGCAAACTTACGTGTTTTAAAAGAGTGTGACAATTTCATGTGAATTTTGAAATTACGAACTAAGAGAAATCATTGAAAGGTATGATATATAAAGATAAAGGGATTCAGGTTGATTTCGTGTTATAGGATTATTAGCCGACCTAATATTCAAATCACCCATCATATGTAGTCTGTAATCCATAAAGTCTTCTTATTTATGTTTTTAAGATGTATAACATGTATACAGTATGTGTTCGCGACTGCTCTTTCCTATAGAATTTTCATTATTCAAGATGTCTGCCTGTCAGTCATTTTGTTTTCCAGATATGTCTCGATACGGAACACACACAAATAACCTAAACAAATCATTTTATATTTGTATGGAATATGAGCAATATGCACTAAAGATTAAATCAACAATTAGAATCTTGAAATGCCAAAATCACACATGGCTTCTGTCCTCCATATTATTCTTCCTATCCAACGAAAAATAAGCATACGTTGTAACTAGACAAGAAATTGTGCAAAAAATACAATTCTGAAAGGTTCTCTCATTAGCAGGCTTTGAGAGAAAATTGTGTATACATGTGTATAAAAATGATAGAAGAAAAGATAAAAAAAATACCTTATATTTTTTCTTTAGGATATGTCTCGATACTGGACAAAAAAAAAAAAAAAAGAAATTACGTCGAAAAGCAATAATGTTTGTCAATAAATAATTTACATATATATATATAAATTGGTATGGTTTTGAAAATTGCTTGAATTCATAAAACAATCTGATCAAGTAAACTATATAGATATTATAAATGCAATTTGTGAAACCATACCAATTAATATATTTTAATTACTTATTGACAAACATTTGCGAGACGAGCTATGCTGTTCTCCAACAGCACTTGTTAGATATCTCATATGCCTTTCATTTTTAGATATCTCGTATGGTTTTCATTTTAGATATCTCATATGCTTTCCGTTTTTAGATATCTCATGCCTTTCATTTTTAGATAACTCATATGCCTTTCATTTTTAGATATCTCATATGCCTTTCATTTTTAGATATCTCATATGCCTTTCATTTTTAGATATCTCGTATGGTTTTCAATTTAGATATCTCGTATGCTTTCCGTTTTTAGATATCTCATATGCCTTTCATTTTTAGATATCTCATATGCCTTTCATTTTTAGATATCTCATATGCCTTTCATTTTTAGATATCTCGTATGGTTTTCATTTTAGATATCTCATATGCTTTCCGTTTTTAGATATCTCATATGCCTTTCATATTTAGATATCTCATATGCCTTTCATTTTTAGATATCTCATATGCCTTTCATTTTTAGATATCTCGTATGGTTTTCATTTTAGATATCTCATATGCCTTTCATTTTTAGATATCTCATATGCTTTCCGTTTTTAGATATCTCATATGCCTTTCATTTTTAGATATCTCTTAGACCTTTCATTTTCAGATATCTCATATACGTTTCATTTTTAGATGCATTGTATGATATATAGAAAATTTAATATAAAAAATATCTCACAATCAATATAATATACCAGTATAGACAATTAATATAATATACCAGCTATACTGTTATAGAATATGTAATATATCCTGCATGGTTATGTAAGTGTTACTAATGAGAACTTATATATCGTTATGTAAGATACGGTGTATTATTTTCGTCTTGTCTGGATAGCTGTAAATAGTACTCATTTTACATGTATATAAGTTTTTGTGAATGAGTGAAATCTTAAATGGGCCGTGAAAAGAAACACATGTTTGACCATTGGTGCTTAGCACGTTTATAAGTTCAAGACCGATTATAGACTAATATATAGAGAATCGGTCTTGGACGTATAAACGTGCTAAGCACCTATGGTTTGACGATCTGATATCAAACTAAACCTTTGCAAGAAACTGATAAGAACAAGCCCTTCAGTGGAATCTCCTAAAATGGACATTGTCATACTGGTATTGGGACTTACAGTTGTAGGCATTAACTCGGCACATGTTCTAGATAATCGCATTACCAACTCTACATTGATTACGACTCCAAGACCGACATGTTGGTGGAACGGAACGGAATATAATCATGGCGATCATTTCCCTCGAGATAAGTCCTGCCCAACACACGCTTCATGCGAATGTCGATCGGGACAAGTTTCTTGTGTGTATCCTGACTGCCCTGCCGAATACATTGCCTGTGTTGACCCTGTCACTCCCCCTTGTGGCTGTGCCCATTGTCCAAATGGTAAGGACATGGTGTATACCATATCTAACTTCATTTTCGTGAATACTAATATATGTCATGTTTATTTTAGTGTTGCTAGTGATGTAATGTCCTGACGTAACTAGCCGAGCGGTATATTGTTGCTAGAATTTCCAAGGGTCACATAGATATACATATCTCATAATTATATTTTACTAATAAACAGAGGAAGACTCAATCAATTCGGTGTCCTGTAGATAGGGTGCTAGAATGGTACCTGTTAACACCGTTGCAAGACGGTGACTTATTTTGGGATCTATTCTCCTCTCTCTAAGCAGTTTTCGTCTTCTGAATGTCTCCCTCGACATTGATTCGCCTTTAGTTGAGCGTTTGACTGTGAAAAAGTTATAGTCACTCTCCCCTTGGCCGAGAGAAACCAAAGTCTATCAAATTGATACGATTGGTATTCCAGTGCGATTACACTGTAAAAACGTCCGTTAAGGGACACCTAAACAGCAGCTCCAATCAAAACTGATATTGTTTAACAGAATTAACATGATGGACTTTTAGTATGATACAAGGACTTTTAGTATGTATCATGACAAACCGTGGGACTTGCTGTTGACATGTTATTTGTTAAGCTGTTTGTAAATTTCAACAAAACATACAAAAATGCATGTTTCAGGAGGACATAATTAGCTCATTCGTATCACATATATTACACAAACTTGCCATGTCGGTTTGCTCACTAGTGTCTAAACCACAGAATAGGAGCATTGGTTTGACCAGATTTGACTTTATTATGTATTTAAACACTGATTTTATTTTGACCTTGAAATGCAAATAGCGGTTGTGAATGATATCACACAAATACGGCATATAAGGAGGTATTTCAAACATCAAAAATGCTCTTATTAGACAATATAAAGATTTCTAGAAATGGCAGGAAGGCTGCGTTTTGCAAAAAATGTTCAACCGTTGAGTTTGGGGTAAAATATGCATATTTCTGAAAAGGCCACAAACTCACCAGTTCAACAATTTGACTTAAAAACGGTCGTCTTACTATGATCAGATGTCTTAAAAGTATGATATAGGAGCATTTTTATAGAATAAAATGCCTTTCGATATGCCATATTTGTGTAATATTATTCACAGCCGCTATTTGCATTTCAAGGTCAAAACAAAATAAGCGTTTATACGTACATAAAGTAAAATCCGGTCAAACAAATGCTCCTACCCTGCTATATTTTTCAGGTTTGGATATTTACATGACTTAGAATTATTCCATGCTACATTTTACCACAGAGCTTCCCTATTGAAGAAACTGATAGCATCTACAACCAATCATTGACGATTGTAAGAAGTTACATGTCAAAACAAACATTTTGGTATATTACATGACTATTTTTGTGCAAATCGACCCTTAAGGGCACCCATGCTATTGGGTTGAAAGGGCGTAAACCAAGCTACAATGTAAACTCAAGTTGATAAACATTGATCTTGTTCTTGATTACTCCAACGTGTTTTAGTAGTAAACTTATTTTAGATTTTTTTCGCGTTGACAACATTCTGCTAAATTGCTATTTCTGTATGCTGTTGTCTACGCTGTAGAACTGGGTACGCCGATCGCCAATTCATCTATTTGGATTCAGACATGAACATGAAATGCATTTTAGGGGCAATCTAATTTTAGCGTTTTCACGTAAACACATTCTAATAAATTGCAGTTTATGCATGCTGTTGTCTACGCCAAATACTGTGGATATGCCGATTGCCAATTTATCCTTGCGTATAATATGTCCAAATTAAATAATATGCTAAAATTAGAGAACGCTAGAATTAGCAAGTTAGAAGTATATGTTCAATAGATTTTCCTTTTCAGGACCAAACTGTGGGTACGGTAATTTAACCATTCCGCTTGACGGGGATTATAAAGTGGATGAAAATACCACCTGCAACTGTTTGGGTGCCGCAGGTGGACCCGCAACATGCAAAATAAAGGGCACGTGTGAATATATGGGAAAGCTACATTCTTCGGAGGTATTCCGTCCAAATGATTGTGACTGGTGTAGATGTGATCTGGTAACAGGCAATGTTAACTGTTTCGGCTGGGAATGTATGTCACAGCCGATTTCGTGTGTAGATGCTGTGGTTCACAACTGCTGTCCAAAGTGTCCAAATGGTAAGTCGTTGTGGGTTTAATTTCACTTGTTAAAAAGATACATTTTGTAGTTATGAGTGTAATCTCATTCGGATGTCGTTTATAAAGGTAAATCGCATTTCTAGAGGTCAAAGATTGTTCAAAAGTCATGCATGTAGTATCGTGTAAATGAGCTTCATAAAATTTCATTGGTTATGAAAACAAATTTAGGATACTTTTTATCAAAAGTCTTACATCTTGACAAACGGAGACAGTCATTTTGTTGTGCCATTCCTAATTCATGATTCTCGTCATTGCCAAAATTATGACATCACATTCGATTTCTGACTGGCACAGCCAATAAAAGTTACACTACTGAGATATATGCAAAATTATATGGGTGAATTCACAGATCTTCAATAAAAACTCAGAATTGGATACAAATTATGAATTAAACTGCATCATGCAATCCTTTTGTCCTTCCAGGACTGGCCATTGGTGCATGCTAATGGCCTGAACTAAGTGCCTTTGAATATATTGAAAGATATTTCCTAATATGGAAGGTGCAACTGACCGATTATGCGATAAATCACACAATGGGATTTCCTCAGAATTCCAAGCCTTTGTGTACAGAATATTCCGAAACGTGTCATTTAAGTGATTTGTTAGGTGGCATGTAAGTTAAGGAAAAACTCGGGGACTAGTCCGTCATTATTGCCTAACACCTGTAATGTCAAATAATGTACAAATGACACACACGAACTATTTACACATTTTAATACAATCTTCGAGTAAAACACAAAGAAATTATAAAGCAACTGATACCGCGTTTACCTGTAAACATATTGTAAAATCATTATTGACATTTGAATGTTCTGGAAGTGTATATTGATTCACGGGGATAAATTGTGTTCTCTTACCCTGGATAGGGGTATCGACATATACAACCAGGGCGAAGACAAGCTGCACGTGCTCCTGCTCAACAATTACATTTCGTCACGTCACCAATACCATGACGTAACGTCGACAGTTCAATCACGTCACGTCAACATCGCCTTGCATTAATGTAACGTCCATATTAGATAAGAGAAAAATAATCATTCACCCCATGGGAGGACGATTCTATTATTCTTACTTTCTTCACGTGGTTGTCCATTGGTTCATAGGGATGGGAACACTCTATCTCACATGGGGTAGATTAAGCTAGCTGGCACTCGTTGTGACGCTTCTCACAATAGCGCAACGTCATCATTTTATGTATCGTAACATTATCGCCAATTGATAACGTCATAAATTCCGACGCACATTTCACGAGACATGCATTGATGATGGGACGATGAAAATGTATCACATTTACTGACAGGAATTTAGTTATCTTTTTAAGTATGTGAGAATAAAATTAAACATATCTATATATCCGTGAAATAGGACATCTTAACCCTCGTGTAAGATTTTGCAAGCCTTGCCAGTGATGACCACCAACACTTTTACACTCGGGTTAACGTTGAGGTATTCTTGTCAACGAAACAAACCCATGCAAGCTTATACTACTCTCTCCATCAACTGCGGAGTAAAATCTTGCTTTGTTATTGCTGTCTAACATTCAGTAAAATATCTATGATTCAAACTTCGTTGATTCGAATTTCTCGCTATATCGAACTACTGCTTGGTCCCGAATGTCTCACTATATAACGCTACTAACGAACCTATAGATGATTCGAATTTTTATAAATCGAACTTTTACTCATACAATGATTCCAGTTGTTCATTTAATGTTGATATTACTACGTAATACATATATAATCCTATATCTTCCTACACTGACTGTGGTATAGTTATTGGTTTAGACTATGAAAATGATGACTGAACTTGTTATTTAAGCGTGTAGAACTTCGACAAAACAATTATTTATTTTTTTTTATAATTTTCAAAATAAATTTATAATTACATCAACAGGACCAAACTGTCGTTTGGGAAACAAGATCATTCCTGCAAACCAGGATTACAATGATGGCTACCGAATCTGTCGATGTCCTCTATTACCGAGCCACGACATGCATTTTGGAAATGGCGGTCCCGAGGCAATTTGTGAATTTGATTAAAATACCACCGCCCACTCCTGGAATGCTAACTCCTGGATACCCTGCTCCGACTCATCCTTAGCCGTGGACGGAGAACTGAGACTTGGTTTTCAATAAATCTTTCTAATCCTTAATGCTTTGCCCTTGATATTTTAATTCAGTTTTCTAACTTTTTGATTTGTGACCAATCGCTAAGCTGATGAATTTTCTCTGAGGACTACAAAGAAGCGACTATCAAGGTGAAATAAGATAAACGGTGACTGATCAACTGTCGATTTGAACCTATAACCCGTAGAGTATCGAAGATATCGACTAGAGTGTACTTTTTATTTACACTATTTTGGAAGTCGATACCTCTTTCTGATATGAAACATCAGTTTTGCTCAAGAACATGCTTCCAAAACATATCTACTCTAATTTCAAGGTATTTAAATCAGAGGAGGCATTATAGCTTAAGACGTTTAACTAATACAGAATGGGTAAAATCAAAGCACCTGGTAAGATGCGCGAAAAGGTATCATTCGATTAGTCTATTGTTTTATGATCTCCGAGAAGAGTTATTAGTTTGATATTCAGTAAATAATTTGTATGATTTTATACATATCAAAAGTTACACACTTCATACAGTTACCACCCTATGAGCTACTCTTTTTATATCTATCAATCTGTAATGGATAAATACCGCAAGGCATAATGAAGACATTGTATCCTTTTCGGCCTCCTATTGTGTATGTAATGTTCAGTTGTATTCGCTTTCGTCTTGAGGACGCAATGATCATTATTTCTATTTGTCTATGTTAATTTGATTTACAGTTTTATACTGTGGTTGTTGTTTCTTGATTTTGTTGACAAGTAGTGTACCTGGTGTTGTATCATCTTAAATTCAGGAAATAAGGTATTTGCAGTTATCCAAATATTGTTTGTACTTATTGTAACTCTTGTTAATAGGTAGTTGTTTGAAAATACACAATTTTTCATTATTCGTGCACTTACACTCGTCCTTTTACTAATACATGAACCCAAAAACACGTGGAAGTAGAAATTTAAATATGGATTAAGATTATCTAGTTATAGGCATTGTAAATTCATCACTTCAGCTTCTCTTCTAGGACTCGGAATAGCGGCAAAAATATAATATAAACATATTGTGGAAATTGTATTTCTTCTTTAAATTCAAAAAAAAAAAAAAAAAAAATTAAAAATTAAGAAATAATGATATACTGTCTCCTATCCTCATTTTTGTATGCATTGCATTTGTTAAACAGTGAATGCGATCATAGAATAGAACTTATGGAGGTTTTTTGTTCTTGAATAAACATTATATATCGTTTCTTATTTTATGCATCCATGGTCTTGTCACAACACACAAAATCTTCAAAATAATATGTTCTCTGAATGTCCACTTTTAATATATTGATTTAAACATATTTTTATTGTCTTTAAGCAACGGGATTGGGCACAAGTTGTACAACGTATTCAAAGCCCTCTCCCTGTGACAAAACATTTTTATATATACAATACAATTCAAGACGGCATAAAATAATATAACGTGTATATAATTATACACTCTCATGCAATTTTGCAACCTATTTACACAATGAGAGAGAGAGAGAGAGAGAGAGAGAGAGAGAGAGAGAGAGTTATTCATTTGATTGAGGGTTATGTACTTTCATTTTTTTGTTTTTTTTTTTATTATTTTATTATGCTGTGCAGTTACACAGGTCACTATTCAGAACTCACATTTTGTACTAATGTTCATAAATCCAATCCATGGTTAGCGTTCACCTGGTCATTCCTTTCTCTCTTTCAATATTCGTCTCCCTGGTGCCTTCGGCATCATAGTTGACCCAGCACAGCATTTAAAATAAATTCTACACGATGGTATTTTGCAAATTTTCAAGATATAAAGGAAATGCGGGGGGGTGGGGGGGGGGGGGGGGGGGGGGGGGGGGTGTTATAAAATCTATCAGAATCCTGGATGAATTGCTGAGTGTGGATAAAAACCTGTTCGTTTTCCTGAACAGACATACATGTATTTAAATCTCCAAAAAGAAGTAGGTTGACAGATAGAGGATTGTATGCAGACAGTTTTCTGAAGAGTGTCGTTCTCTGTTCAGCATAAGTAATGCAGTCGAAAAAGAAATGATAGTTGTCTTCAATTGGGGAGCCACAGTGGCACATCTGGTCATCAACTATATTGGCTCTGAATAAATGACCCTTCAGTATACTGGCACGATTTCTTAATCTAGTGTGTAATATATTATTTCTTCGTTTCCCATAGAAATAAAAGGTAGGTACCTGGGACAGTTCTTTATTACGTATCTCATTTTTAAAAATAGAAATAGAGACGCTATGTCGAATATTAAGCGACAGCTGGTTCCATAGTCTTATTGTAGAAGGAAAAAAGGATAGATTGGATGATTCTAGTCTATTATTTGGTAAGCCATAATATTCTGCATTACGGAGATTGTGTCGAGAGTTATTTGCAACAGGATTAGGAAGAAGGGCATTAAGAGATCGTCTCTGAGCTAAAGGTTCCCAACCCGTTTCAATGTAAAGTGATTGTCTACTGGTATAGGAAGGTAGACCAGTGACAATGCGACCGGTTTCGAGTTGTAATTTTTCTAATCTATCTGCATCCGATAATGTGCAACCATCCCAGAGCTCGCAACAATATTCTAAGATTGGAAGGATGAAGGATCTATAAATTCTATCTAGCGTTTTTCGCGACAGAATGTATTTTAGTTTTCGAAGGGCACCTAGTTGTTTAGATACAGATTTACATATGTGTTCTATATGAGAACTCCACTTACCATTTGAGTCGATGTATACTCCAAGATGCTTATGACAACTGACAAATTCAATATTGACACCATTAAAACTTACATCGATTATATGATCCAATTCAGTATTAGAGAAAAGCAAAGCATCTGTTTTTGAAGGATTAAATTTAACCAACCAATTGTCAGCCCAAGATTGAATTTTTAACAGATCATTATTAATGTTTTGTTCAATCAGATGTTGGGATTTATCAGAGTACAAAAGAGATGTATCATCCGCAAAAAGTTTGGACAGACTGTCTAAATTATCGGTAATATCATTAATAAAAATAATAAATAAGAGTGGACCAAGGAACGAGCCTTGAGGTACACCAGCATTAGTATATTTTACCGAAGATTTACTATTTCCAAAAAATAATATCTGACACATAGTTAATCAACCAGGCTAACAATTTGCCTGATATACCATAACTCATTAGTTTCACTTCCAGACCCCTATGCCACACTCTGTCGAATGCCTTAGAAATGTCACAAAAGACTAGACAGGTAGGTCGGTTTTTTTTTCTAAATTTTCACATATATTGTGGTAAATTTCTATAAGCTGATGAACAGTAGAATGACCTGGTTGGAAACCCGACTGGTACTGATATATAAGAGAATTATCTAACAAATAGTTGTGCAAGTATTTAGCTACAACCCTTTCAAAAACTTTACCGATTGTACAAAGTAGTGCAATCGGTCTATAGTTTGAGGGATCTTGCTTATCTCCCTTTTTAAAGATTGGCATAACTAGTGCATGTTTCCATTGAGTGGGGAAAGATCCAGTTTCCAAAGAGACTCGAAAGATTAAAGCCAAAGGGTAGGCAACAGAATTAGCCGTATTTTTAAGCATAATATGACTTATGGTATCATTACCTACAGCTTTACCACTTTTTAATGTCTTAAGAATGTCAATAATATCATTAATGTTGAAAGGTATGTTTGTGATTCTGGAGTCTGTTCTCGGTTCTACAATAGGTACGTCTGTGTTACTATCGTCTAAAGTTGATATGGAAACAAAATAGTCGTTTAATATATTTGCCTTTATGTCATCGTCCATTTCTATATTTCCAGTCGCGCTCCTCAATGGTGGAATGGAGTTTGATGTATCAGATGATTTAATTAATCTGCGAACAAGTTTCCAGAAATTGCGAGGATTAGCATTACTATGAGCGTCTAAGATTCCATTTATGTCCGCATAAAATGTTTCTTTTTTAAGTTTTTTAATATTATTAACTCTATTACGTTGTTTTTTAAAATTATTAAGTTGATGAGGAGTACGACTGGATTTAAAATTTTGCAGTAACCTGTCTCTTATCCTAATCTCGCGTCTCAGTTCCGAGTCAAACCATGGTTTGTCATTAGGTCTAATTGTTACTAGCTTAGAGGGGATACATTCTCTGGCTATTTCTAAATATTTATTAGTAAAAATGTTACACATATCATCCGGGATCGGGCTGGTAGAAAACAGTTCATTCCAATCGGTTTCATCAAGCTTACTATTAAAAAGTGAATAATTAGCGTCATTATAACATAAAATCGTCCGTTTGTAATTCCTAGTAATATTTGTCCCTATAGTCAATTCAACACAAGTTGCTTGGTGGTCGGAGATATCACGGTCTATATCAATAGTGTCAGCTAGAGTTTTGATACACGTGTCTGAGAGAAATATCGGGTCAAGAAGTGTATTGCACGTGTGGCCGATTCTTGTTGGTCTGTCTATTACATTACTGAAGTGGAAGTGGTTCATTATGTCCATAAGTGGATGATTATTATCTACAGAAAGAAGTTTCATCAATGGCTGTTTCTACGGAGAGACGAAAACAATTCCAGAATGCTTGTGTACAATTAGGGGGCCTATATATAGTACATAAGATATTTTTTGTTTGGAAACTGGATCTCTGTCCATACAACTTCGCCTATATGGAACTCTAAGTCAGGACGACGACGTGTGCATAGGAGACTGGAAGTGAAAACACAAATCCCCCCACCCGGGGAGCCACGGTCTTTACGATATAGGTTGTAGCCCTCTAGGAGGATATCGTCGTCTGCTATCGTTAAATCAAGGTGAGTCTCTGTGATACAGACAATACCAAAATCAGATGTTATATTTTCTAGATATGACAATTTGTTCCTCACACTACGAATATTTAAATGAAAAATAGAAATATCTTTAGAATGGCTCGTAGGGCCTGGATTTGGGTGAACGTCATTACAGCATAAAAGAAGTAATTGTATCACTAGGAAAAGCTCGAGTTATCGATAAGGCAAGATAAAATCAGTTGAACGACGTAACCTAGGTTGAATACAATATACTTTGTACACGCCATGAACCTGTTTAATAATTTCAGGAGGTTAAAATAAAAAATGAACTGTTTCCGATTTCAAGATTTCAAGATTTTATTTTTCACTCAGACACACATAATAGTGTATAACAAGAGGTCAGACATTTTTAACAGAATGGATGCATGACAGGCAAAATATAATATAATTTGAAGAGGAAATGTGGAAAAATAAGTACATTTTAACCTTTCATAAATATAATTATTAATATAATAAAGCTTACATACTGCATAATCACAATGCTGGATGATAAAGGTGTGTTATAATAACTTGACTAGTTTTCCGAGAAAGGGCACCGTGCGTGCATAGGTAAAAACATCCGATGGCCGCTCTATAAGACACTAAATCGTTACCCATTGTCATCGAATACAAACATTATAATCGAGCGACGACCAGGTCTGTAAAATACACACGTGAACACCAGCACGGACACAAACTCTGCAATCCGGGAACTAAAGAGGTCATAGGGGTCAGGGGAGAACAACAATGGAACATTTCAAGTATAGGTATGAGAAGTTAGAAGGAAGACTAGAAGTAGAGAGGTAGAACTTAGCATAGAGAAGGAGATAATAGGGACAATAAAGATCATTAGAGAGTAGATAAGAATGTTTTGAAATATTGAATTTGAACGGGTTTGTAGATAATAAGACTTATAGGGCTAAAAAGGATATTATTAAGTTGAATAACACCATGATTATATCAATATTACAAAGTTTTCTTACATGTCATCAGTTCTATATTTAAACTCTTACATACACTCCAATATTCGTAGTTCACATATGTACATGTAGGCAATTCTAATATTCAGTATATAATGCTATGTAATATATTATACTATTTACACAAGGAACTTAAACAAAATCTGTCATGGACACATAGGTGAATACATATTAGTATACCATATAACACTGTTTATAATTACGTAATTGTATAGTTGTCGTGTATATATAGATTTAACACGATAATGATTAGTCTGTATGTGAACATTTTGGAACAGACGTTGAGTTTAATGTAAAGATCGAGATTATGAGCTAAGATGATTATATAACAAGTACTTTTCGTACACTATTACTATAACTATTTTTGCATCAGAATTTAGCAATAGTGTGAATTCCCATGTGTCCATGTCGTATTGTAATCAATCAATACTTATATCTACATCATAGCTTTGGTGCATAATGGAAACATTTCCCATTATGTTTGACATCTAAGAATGAAGTAAATAATAACTTACTGATTAATGACTTGTTCATTAACAAAAATAAACAAATGTTGAATACTTGGCTATAGTAGTGAGTACGTAGATGTTTACTTTATTAGGGAAAATAAAGCACCTTATGTTGATAATGTAGTGGATGAAATATGTATCTAGTATGGCTAATAATTGGCATGTACAGGTCTACATGAGAAATCAGACACCTACTCTATATGTACCGATATATGAACATACACATACATGAAAGTTTATAAGGACTTTGGGAGTTTCGTTCCTTTTACATGAAGGTAATTTTATTTATACATAATGTGAATTAGTGAACTTTGTACAGTGTGTTATTACATTGTATAACTATACCCATAGAAAAATCATAGACTTTACCTGGATATATGCATTAATGATTCCAGATCTTACAAAAAAGAACAAAATTAAAGACTGCAGGACTACCAACAGTTATTGGTCGTCCATGTATATACATTACGAATGTGTATCAATACGTGTAGATTTTTCCATATATGGAAAGGAATGGCTATATATTTAATCTATGCATGTAAATACGTTGCTGAACTTGTTACTTATTGTAATTTTATATAGGTTATCATTTACCTTACTTGTAGATAATCGCTGTGCGCTCTTAACCATACACATTAATTTTTAATATATAATTCGACACTGTTTGAAAATAATTGACACTGCAAACTTTCTTAAAAAAGAACTATTTAAACTAATATAAAATCACAATGGTCACCAGAAGGTGACGTTTATAAAGAGGTATGGTCGTTTTGCGCCTATCCTGACCTAGGCTACGTACAGCGATAGCCTGGGCTAAAAATACAGGTAAAATATCACGTGATCCCAGTGATTCCCACACTACCAAAATAGATCGTCATGGTCCATTGGCGCGTTGTACTTAGGGAACGGATTACATGTATGTACTCAATCAATACCATATCAAATAACGTAAAACTGACATGTTTAATATGAATTTACCACTACCCATCTATGTATGCCTGTTGTCGACACTGCAGTTCATTTACATTTGACTTTTTATGATACGGGGTATATCGGTTAAGGTTTTACTCTCTCTTTTTTTTTATCAAAATTTTCTATCACAACATTTTCATCTTTATACTAAATATTTTATATAAGATATGCTTTTAATGTTAAAAATATCTTTAAAATACGATAAAGAAAAAAATATGGTATTAAGAAATATAATAAAACATGAAAAAGATACATTTTGGTGATTCGAACTCCAAACTTTTGGGTTGCTAATTATAAGCGATGGTTCTACCATATGAGCAATCTGATTAAAATACAGATCCTAATATACTATCGTCAACACGATAGTATTAGGATCTGTATTTTAATCAGATTGCCATATGAGCTATGCGGACTTATGGCATTGAGATGTTTATGTTATCAGATATAGTCAGTCTAGTTAATGCTGAATTAAAATATTTTATCAACTACGTTTTTTCAATTTTTCGGTGCCAGCGCATCGGAGGACCACTTTTTAAGAATAGGATTTTAGTTGTCTTTTGGTACATAGAATAAAATAAGACATTGTAAAAGTTGGTCTTCCGATGCGCTCTATGTCAAAAAATGATATAAATGCGGAAAGTTGCAAATAGCCCGATGATGCAACTTTATGGTCATTTAATGAAATACCCAGTGTAATGAACAAACCCATTTTTCGCAAATAAGAATATTTATATAATATAGATTTAAGGTTTGTATTCAAAAACTCAGTTTTAAACATTTATTTTTTTATTTTGAAAACGGTCACAGTTAGGTCGAAACAGGCCAATATGCGCCATACCTCTTTAACAAACCTTTTTACATTTAATCTTTTCCAGTAAAATGTACAACAGCCCTGATAAACACAGCTTGGCATTGGTCATGTTAAATAAGTAAAACAAATGCAAATCTCGCTACCAATAGTTAAAGTTAAAGGTACCGTTACCGTAAACAAAAACATATGTCGGAGTTGCCAAACTCAAACATGTTGAAACATTTTTTTCTATCTGAATGTGTAGCTAACAGACAGACAATGAAGATTGTTTCTACATGTATAACATCAAATTTAAATGAGAATTAGCCTTTTTGCCCTGTTGTACGAAACATTCTCTGGTAGATAATCCGATAATTTGTTTATTTGTCACCTGATAGGTTGATCTGTTAAGACAAACAAGATACTTAAAAATATTACATGGAAGGATCTTGCAGCGACCATTACCTCAGACAATTAAATTTAGCTTCCGCTTTGTGGTTTGTTCCCTCTTCCGTGGCTGTAAATTTCAGTTCAGTGTATCCGAAGTGTATTGCTACAACGATCCTCCGGTCTTTACCTTTGGTCGTGTCCGGCATTTCCACTTCTAGTTCCCCTAACTGGCGACAAGATGGATCAGAAGTATATTCTGGACATTCGTTGGTTGACTCGTACAATTCGACAGTAGATACGGTATCATAAGCGTGTGCTGGACGACATACGTGTTCCGCCTTTGTCTTTCCCATCCTAACAGTCTGACCAGCCTTCACCATTACTTGGAAAATGTCACTAGCCATTTCACATCCGTCACTGACAAAATAACTTTTCCTGGGATGTAGTTCGACATCGTATGGTACACTAACACATATCCCGTATGTCCTTGGGCTAGTTCGTTCACAGATTGCCTCTGGAGAATGTCCAAAGATCACTGCACCCTTCAGCACCGCTATGTTTGCATCAACGGGACGAATGACATTCTTTCCGGGGAAAGATAGCTCTATTTTATCCTTCATGAGGTCAGACTCGGAAAACCCACCAACCATTAAGATATTGGTGATATCGCGTAATGGTCTCTTCATGAATAGACTCTCGAGGTGTTCAACAATGGCCATCATTGGGAATTGAAAGAACTCTTTCATCAGGCCGTTAACAAGTTTAAGTTTGTCCTTCTTAACCTCAACCGTAGAAGAATATTTTTTATTCTTATTACTGCAAGTTTGCAGAAAGCTTTGTCCCACTTTGATAAAAGTGAACTCACTTTGCTTCAAATTCCTCTTCTTCATTTCAAATACTCTTTCAAGGTCAAGTTTACCGCTTTTGTTGCTCTTTACGAAGTCATCCCATGTCTTCTGCCCAACTAAATCATGTAAGAAGCTGAAGTACGCTTCATCCACAACGGTTCCACCCCATGGCCCACCTGTGGGTGGGTGTATTTCCTTCAGCTTACTGTCATTCATGACCTGATGACATGTAATGTCCACTGTACCTCCTGTAAATCAAGATGCGAATGTTAATACATGACAGTTGATTTTTTTTTCTTTTCCTTTTTCCTCTTATTGACTAGGAGATCTGAAATGTTTTACCCAGACGCAAAATGTCTTCTTTGAAAAGACTAATGCTCGCACTTCATGGTAACTAAGTACTGAATACATGTATATTGTATATATAACACTCATTAATATTTACAATTGTCATTGTTTCTTATTTAACAACGTGCGAGCAGTTCTACTTATCATTTGCATGAGTGTAGACGGTTGAGTATATATATGCATTGTAATATATATTGTGAATATAATTTTTGAGTGGTCTTTCTGAAAATAACAAGTCAGTATTTTCAAACAAAAACCTTACTTCATTTTAATATCAATGCCAAATTTTGAAATAGTAATCCATAATTACTAAGGCAGTTAAGAATTTGCTGTAATGAATAAACGATCGCGATGTTTAGTGAATGATATTGAAATGCAAAACTTGTTGTATTCGCTATCACAGAAAAAGTTTGCAGGGCTAGCTGTCTGTTGGCGGTATTGGTCAATGGCTTGATGGATGAATTTGAAGTGAATATAAGTTTGAACTCCGATCACATAAAGCAAATGTTTTATCAGTCATTTTGGATGCTGCTATTGCTGAAAAGAACAAAAAGTGATAATATTAGTACTAACTTTAAATTATGGTATGCTTATGAGATTATAAATCCATCGGAGCAATCGGTAAATTGAAAGTGATTATAACTTATCTTGTATTCAATTGGATTAATGTTGTCGTAAACCAAACAAATATATATATATATATATATACAGGTGACATATCGAATCTGCTCACCTGCTGCTGTTCATACAGTCGCGTACAATTGTTTTATAAGGTTTCTTTGATAATCAATTCCAATAATGCCTTACACACTCCTACCGATATCTGTGCTAGTGACACTAATATATGTAGCTAACGAACTTGTCAAATGGTACAATACAGCTGTATAAATCACGAAACTTCAATGTGACTTTATGATGTGAATAAATCAAAACAAACTAGCATTTTACCTCCGATATCAAGAAGGAGAAATTTTTCCCCTGGTATGAACGCTGATAAACCTCTTGAATTCTTTTCTTCTACTCTTGCCTTTACCATTATTTCTTTGCAGTATATAGCAGCAGCCTCCGGTTCTAACGCCAAATCTAACTGGTGGTCTTTTATACCCGCCTTGATATAAATACAGGAATAATTTAAATTTTTTAAAATTATCAAGATTGAATTTTCATTTGGTTGTAAAATGAAAATGAGAAAACTGCTGGAGAGTTACAGCATGAAAACATTACTTTCGAATAAATACCTATATGGATATCTTTAAAAGATTGGTTCTCGACTTTTTCGCGCTCAATTTCTGCTCACCGTTAATATATATAAATATATTAATAAAAATAAAAAGTCAAACGCAGATCTGCTGTCTCCCTAGTACTTTCGCAGCTATATCGTGCCGCTCTTCAGGGGATTATGAATTTTATTCGGTACATCATTTTATGACGTCATAGTTTGATGATGTCATAATAGTAGGGTACACACTTTATAAAACATTTATTTGTCCAGTTTAAAAGGGTTGAGACCAACAACATGATACGGTTTAAACAAACCAATCTATTAAAAACTTGTTGGAGTTTTTAATGGATTGGTTTGTTAAAACCGTATCATATAGTTGGTCTCAACCCTTTTAAACTGGACAAATAATTTTGTTTATAAATGTCTGCATTTCTTGAGTACCAATCTTGTAACTCGCTGCATGGGTAATAAAATGATTAAAAAAATACTCTAATTTATCTATATCCCGCATTAAACCGCCTACGTGGTGTTTGTCAAATCGGTAAGATACCATATCATGTAGAAAACAATTCCGTGACAAACATGATACCAAAATGGATGATTTATTGCCCCGATCGAACCACGTGACTGAAGTATAGACACGTAAACAATCTTATAGCCAGAGTTTCCTGCTTTAATTGCATTTACATTTTGTCCAAATAAAGGATTACACGGCAAATTGATATCTGTTAAATGTATATAGAGGTACATCTATGTTCTATCGCGGTTTTGTTTTTCAAGTAAACTCTAAAAGTGCATTTTTAAAACCATCTCAAGTAAACTCTATAAAGCGTATTTTTAAAACTAAGTTAACAACTTACATATTTCTCCAGGTGCCATTTTAAATCGAATGAACATGCACCGTCAATGCATAATTGTGGAATCGTTCACAATGCTTTAGACCAATACAAGTTTTTATAAATCAGAAACAATGGCAAAATCTAATCCATTTAAATTGGATTTTCCTCTTCTTTTGTACTAATAAAGGTTGTAGCATCGGGCACGGTTAAGACATACATATCATGGGTCCGTGAACTCTCGATTACTTTGGGTTCAGGAATACCAGTAACCTACAAACATGTACATGAACATATATAACGCGTAAAATACAAATCATATGTATATTTCATATGTGCGATTTAGTTAGACCAGAAAAATGTCTGGTGTATTAAGGGTGTCATTTTGTCACGTGGTTTTCTGTTTCTGTTTACTTCAAATATAGTGTGTTCTTGATCTGACACACCAAGTATGTAAGGCTGGTACCTATTTAATCCGAGATACCTTTTCTTTTCATTTCATTACTTATACTGCGAACTACCTTACATATTTGTTATCATAGTAAAGCTCAAATCTTAGGTAATCCAAGCAAAATAGAAATTATAAGATATTAACTTATCTTTAAATTTAGACGCTATGAAATATAAACTTATTTACTTTTTAAACTTCATATACAATAGTGCATATAATCATTGTCAGGTATTTCAGCGCTATACATACATGTACAAGTCGTATATGTAATAGTATTAAATAGTCCGTATCACAAAATAATCTAAATTATCGTCATTATACTACATTGTGAATTCTTCACGCTTGTATGATACATCTTAAGTCCACGTACAACATTTATTTTATGATTTGGTAATTTCCATGAAGCTGCAATGTGAAAACCATTGCTGTCCTGTATCACTACATGTACTTAAAATGTCATACCTTACTTGCGGCTTCTCGCATGAATTGTTTCGCAGCATCTGTCCAGATCGCCGGAACGGTCAATATCCAATGAACGTCATCAGGTTTCATGCCCTGGACTGCATTACCAAGAACCTCGAGACAATGGTCCTTGAGATAACGAATGGCATCACTAAAGATGTCCATAGCGGACATTGTCCTTCCTTGTTCGTCTTTGAGTTTCAGATCCCGATCTAATCGACCTGCGAGCTGAAATATGCCAATTGTATTAAGTTAAAACAAACAGATTGTAACAACGTGGTGACATACTTGAATGATATTTATTAAAACATATTTTACAGTGTAAATAAATATTTAAATTTAAAAAAAGTATGTCTACAGTAGCTGAGAAAAGATAAACACTTATTTCCCATGTTCGAAATCGAAATCGAAACACATTACGCCTGAATATTGAATATTAGTAAAGAAAAGGTTCTCAATCGAACATCGAAATGCTGTAAGGGGGCATTTTAGTCAGTGACAACAGGCAAATACAGGCCGAAGTCATTAAATATAAAGGGAGATTACTTCTCTTTGTTTAATAAAAATACATATTTCTCTAAAAAGTCTTGTTTTTTGTTTGTTTGTTTTTTGTTTGTTTATTTTTTGTTGATTTTTTTCAACAAACAAATTATTGCGCAAAAATCATTAAGGACATTGTTCACGACAGCCGGTTCATTATTTCCTGACCGTGTTGATTAAGTAACAAAATCTATGATCAATTTGACGCCACCAATCCATTATATATTTTATACTTGGTTAAGCGCTCACCCCTATAAGGAAGGCTTCAGTTTCAGTCCCCTGGCCGATACATACATTTATTACTCTTGGTTCCAAGCATTGAATTTTTATAAGAAATTCAATCAATTGTATTAAGTTAATTAATAAAGTATTTCACCTTTCTGGTAAGTTGATAGAATACTGCAATATTTAGATTCAATAAAGTTTTTATTGAACTCTTACATCATTAATGTTAATATAAAGACCGAACTTGCGTGAGATTACACACGTGAATTACTCAGGTTATCAAATCTTTGAATCGTTTACCTTTGAGGCTCCGATGTTCATTTCACGGTAAAGATTCATCTTGAATCTTCTAAAGAATCGCCAGCCATCTTCCTTTTCGTCCTCCACTAGAGTATTGTAATTTTCTTCAGCCAAAAACCCAAATGAATCGAAATTTCCATCCTTGTCAAACAAGATTGATGTTGGAGCTTTAAATAAACATATGTTCTAAAGAATTTGTACAGAGTATTGTTCATGATTTTAAAAAAAATTTGTTAGGTAACATAATTATATATTGTTTTAAGACACAACAACCCATTCTTTGCCTTTAATCAGAATAGTCAAATAAGACTTGTGATTTCTCCATGTACCCCGATTCCCTCCAACATATTCTTTTACATCTAGAAAAACACAAGGGTTAACATACACTTATCATAGTTAACTTACCCTTGTAATATATGTAGGATTACAAAAGTAAAGATCAACTTTCAATACGAATTAAGTCATGACTACAGATGTACCGAACTGTAAAATATATACATTGCGAGGTGATATCAACACACTATTAAAATAGGTAGATTTTTTATTTCGTAATTTTTACTTCCAGTCGATACACTATCATTTGAACACTCGACCGACCCTAACTCAGACCTATCGATCGATAGATAGATCGATACGTAATGGTATATTCAGTGTCTTTTCCTTGCATTGTAGTGTACCTTTGAATGTAAGCAAGCCGGACTCGCTGTCGAGCCACTGCTGGTTAGTATAAATTTTCAGTGGATCCTTGATGAATTCATGTCTGAAGGAGTAGGCGTAACCAGAATACGTAGTACCGAAATCTATGGCCGCCACGGCCAAATGAGTATCTCCAAGGCGAGCCATTATCAGCCACTAGGAAAACTACAGTGGAATGTGCTATAATAAGAAACACAATATGTTCAAAATAGTATGTTTATAACCTAATTATACAAAACATTATCTTAAAAGGGGGACATAAATATAAACGTCCTAATAGACCGAAAGTTACGTACCAAATATAGTCCGGAATGTGATAGAAATTAATTGTCATGCATTTATTCATTCATTCACTTAATATTTAAAAGATAAGAAATGAGATATCAAACTTTTGTACAGTTCGGTGTTGAATGCAAACACATAAAAGTCTTTTCCTGAATACAATCAATTATTATCTCCTTTGTCGGCGATGAAGTATCTTAGAATTTTTTTTCGCTCATATCAAGTTAGGAAAGAAATTGCCTATGTATCTCGCCGCATGTTTTGCGTCTATAAGAGATGGTGGTCGCATTGCAGAATCGGAGTAAAAAATTGTAGGTGAAAAGGACAATGAGGAACCAAAGGACTGATGTATCAAACTGCGTGCTGCTTGTTCCAACCGGATGATTATCAAATCTCCTACTTCGTTGACATGGACAGACCTAAATTGATTTCCTGTTCCTATTGTAATGTTTTTAACATTGCCTTTTATCTTGTGGACTTTTATTCTGTGCTTTATTCCTTTGTGGCTGTGTCTGTATAATCATCATGTCTTATAGGTAGACATTATCAAAATAGTTGTAATCCCTTTGTAGAGCATATTAATTGTACCTGCTGCCCCCATTGTATGACTGTAAGGTGCATCTAAATTAGGATATTTTCTCTTCATTCTAAACAACGGTCTCCTCCCTAATGTCTCCCTTGACAATGCATCAATTCTGGTCTTCAGTTGAGCGTTCGCCCCTGTGAGGAAGGCTTTGGGCTCTACCCCTGGCCAAGACATACCAGTTTCTATAGAAATGGTAGTTTCTGCTCCCGATTAGCGCTCATCATTTCGGGGATGATACAACTGGTTCGCCCGTTGTCAGTATACTGGGACCGGGTGGGGTATAAAGATCGGTGTCGTCGACAGGATTTAATTTATTCAGATTGTCTTGATTTCTTTCTGTATCATGTGAATACTTTATTATTCGAAATTGTAGGATCCTAAGTATATTTACCTGATATCTAAATATGACTACAGACAAGGTTAGACTGAATGCTTCCATAGTATGTAAATCTTTGTTATGATCCTTAGGTATTACCAATCGTAGGTAAGGTATTGCTTAATATACCTTCTGAAGTAATAAACAACCTCTATGGCAAATGTCAATAGTTCACGTTTAAAGGTCTAGTATTTCCCCGTGATATTGAGAGCAGTGTTCGGTCTAAATGCACATGCCCCCATAAATGCGTTTACCTAGGTATGTTCATGACAACCGGGTCATAGATTACAATGTACACAATACACTTTACGGTATTATACAAAACACTTCTTTCGGTTTATTTATATGTTAAATTACCTTATTATGTTATATTTTAGATTACCAATAAAACAGTAAGAATTCATGCGCCTAATTTCTAATCGTAGGTATTTTACCAAGTCGTTGATACACCTAACTTTTAACAATAATAAAACCAATACTATTCAAACTATTCTATGTAATGCGTTTAACAGGTAAATAACGAGATAACCTTTATCATTATCTGTTAAGAATTGATTGCACTCAAAATCGCGTCTAAATATTAATTAATTAATATTTATATTTCCACTCAATTCAGACTCAATGAACCTACCACAGTTAACTCGAGTCATTTTTCAATGAACTATATCAAGTCCGGCGTAGGAATACATTTGTCGACCTTGGACTATATTTTTTTAATTCCTTTTCAAAAGTGATCATATTTATATGAAATAAATTCCTTTAAAACTAATATTTGTTTTAATTCGCTATTAAGTTTGTTCACGAAAGAAATCCTAAAAGTATTAACCATATGCTTCGCAGTTCATAAAATTTGTCTCAAGACCTATTGAGGTTTATACCCCAATACACCTCAACATAACATTATTCAATCCTTAAATGTATACTCTGTATATAAAAATGAATTTTCTTATTTTGTTACGAACTACATAACGAACCTGTATGTTCAGAGATGATATCATAAGAATCGGTAAATTTAAAAGATTTGTGTCCGCAGTTTAATAAATGTTTAAAGATTCCCATAGTATTACTTACCTGCAGCTGAATGTCGTTACACATCGTTCACAGAAGATGTCAAATGAGATACAACTTTATCAACCTGGGCGCCATGCAGCTTTGATTGTATTGTTAGAAAATTGTCTTCAATAAACATCCTGGTTAGAGTTTTCTGTAGACATGTTAGCACTTGATTACTGTCCGTGGTTTTATAACGGTTACCTCCCTTCTATGACATATTGATTCTTGATTATCACTCTAAAACTGATTTGTTTCATTATTGATAATTTCTGCCATAAATATTGTAAAGACACATGCATACTAACATCACAATGACGTTACAACACATATATGACGTCAACATTGAGAAGTGACGTAGCACGAATTCGAATATTTTCTTTTCTGACGTTATGACATTCTCATAGACATGTATTATGTAATTAACTCGATACCATCAAATATAATTTATTGAACTCGTTCTATAATTTGATATGTCACTCGCCTATATGATCGAGGTATATCATAAACATTTTGTAATTGAACTGGTTATACAAAATTCCATATGACAGAGCCAATCATCACTAGTCTATCATCCTCTATTTTTACCTGGTTACCTTAAGGTCTTTCTAATTCAGCTTGCTATATATACCTAGGCCTGTTGCCGTGGTTTGAACACTGGACCTTGAAAGGCGGAAATTCACTTAAAAATATAACAGAAACGTGATTAACTTCAATACGGTACATTCAGCACTATAGTTACCTATTATCTGCTATCAGCGAGTTTCTGTTTCAGAGTTAATCATTTTCTGTTTGAAGGCAAGGAATATTTTTTGGCAAATCTTAAAATAGATAAAGAAATCAGTATTAAATAAATTATTCTCTGCATGAAATCAAATTCAGATTTGGTATAACACAAAGAAATGCATTTAGATACATTGCCTTTATTCTGTATGCAATTACATGCAACTTAAATCTTTATCAGTAGGGAACTACACGAATTGTATTGACAAAAATACAATTGTCAAAGGGATTAGACATCAGGCATTGCCTATATAAGTCTTCTCCCTAAGAACAGTGGTACAAAATACAGACATTCATTAACAGTACATACACAAAACATAACAAAACAAAAATAGTCATCTAAATTAAAATGTATTCAAGATAACTCCAATATGATTATCATACTTAAATGAGATTTAAATGGTGTAAGAAAATAAATACATAATTCAAATTTTTCATTAACATAACTTTAATAAATGATTCTATTTTTTAGTTGGTGATTATATTTTGCAAATATTTAGTGAAATGGTGCCCCCCTCCACATACAGATACAGGCCAAGGACTGTCCATTTCACATTAAGTAGGCCATCCACTGATGAGGAAGGAGACACAGCTACACAAAACAGTTTGCTACACGAATCTGTTTTTATTTGTATTAAAGGACAATTTTATTTTTTATTATGTTAGAATAGAATATTAAATGCAGAGTATTGCAATTTAATCTTATAGGAATATATTCAACAACATTCAAATAATCATTATCAAGCAAAAATGTACATTTGTCGAATTGAAACATGCAAAGAAACATTCCATTTTCACCATTCATTCCGTGAAGGGTTATCTCCCCTTGATTGTATATAAAAGGTTATCGGTCCTTGATTGGTTTGGTTTGTTTTGTTTAACGTCCTATTAACAGCCAGGGTCATTTCAGGAGGTGACATGTTTTGAAGGTGGATGAAAACCAGAGTACTCGGAGAAAAACCACCGGCCTACGGTCAGTACCTGGCATTGTCCCACGTGGGTTTCGAACTCGCAACTCACAGGTGGAGGGCCAGTGATCAAATGTCGGGACACCTTAACCACTTGGCCACCGCGGCCCTTGAATGCATACATGTATTATGTTAATCTAATTATATACATGTACATATACGATGTAGATTTGTAATGAAGTTAAATATGTTGGATATATGTTATATATATTAAATACATGTAGATACATGAGATAGATATGATGGATATATATATATAATACGGAATGTATATTATTAAGTTATAGGTATTAATTAGATTAACAACGTATTATTCATGTTTATATATATATATATATATATATATATATGGGTCAAAGAAGTAATATAAACAGTATAATCCAGATAACACTGGATCCTCACATAAATGTATGGAGGATACGAATTACTTGTAATTATTATATAGGGCAAAGAAGTAATTCAAACAGTGTGGACAATGAGGCTTGTTAAATTTTCGAGGCAATCCGCCCCTTTATCAAAACACAAAAAATACAAATACAATCACATAATATATATAAGAAGTACTGGCAATACAATAAATGAAATAAGAATAATGTTTTAGTAACTGGAGAAACAACAATGAACCCTTCGGCAAACGTGGGCCGAAGGCGGATACTAGCGTGACTGTATCATGTTCAACACTAGAACGCTATGCGACCAACGGCAGAGATATTTTGAATTTCCCCGCACGTGAAAGTATATCGAAGAGTTCAAAGACGATTCGTCCCTAAATACTGCTAGTGGACGACATTGCATTGATATCAGATTTCAGAATAAAAATGTTGCATTATCGTCTCTACAGTGATTGATTAAATATCGTGTACAAAGTCTGAAAAAACTTTTGAAAAATATCTTTTAGATAATTAGAATTATAGAGAGTGGTGTGAAAAAAACTACTACGAATATTTATCGAGACTGAGATTATAAGAAATACGAATGCCGAAGTGTCCCTACAGGAGGCTACGGGAAACAGACGGTTCGGGCCAAATCGGACCAAGATGCTGAACTGCATGATGGCGGGAGGCGACTAAATGTGAGTCTCAAAGAGCAACAATGAATTGATGCCCAAAAAAGTACAGCAATTATGAAAATTTTAACAAATTGAATAATTAACTTCATGTACATGAATTGTCAAATATAATGGTCACATGGAGAATACACCCAGAAGAGGTCCTTCAACGTTCGTTCATACCCCGAGGGTAGCAGGTTTGGAGATTGGTAATCCAGTATCTTTCTCTGGAACGACGTTTCGTTTCATTCCAGGTAGGACAGTGACGGGATATGTAGCTAGCTACTGGTATTCATAGCCGCAATGAAAATTTAAAAAAATCTATTCAATCCATATTTGTACACCACTGTCAGCATGCGAGATGTTCATATCAAATTTTAATATACATAACAAACGTTTCAAATTCTTAGCTTGTCTTTTGCAATTGATAACTTTGTTATTTTCAAAAATATATTTCATTTTGACACTATTTTTCATGTAGGTTTCATAATGTTTTATAATAGGTAGCATATTACAATTATTAGGATTATACATAGTTACAAATGGTATGATATTGGTATCCTTATTTTGAATCCTATCGGTGTGAA
This sequence comes from Pecten maximus, assembly GCF_902652985.1. Lineage (NCBI taxonomy): Eukaryota > Metazoa > Mollusca > Bivalvia > Pectinida > Pectinidae > Pecten > Pecten maximus. The sequence continues at coordinate 29,526,688 of NC_047029.1, forward strand.
CAGAAATTGGACCCTTTTCCTTAGCTTTCTGAATAGCAATCTGTATTACCTCAGTAGGATAATGTTTGTTCTTGAGGTACACTTTCAAGTCATTCAGTCGCTTATTTAACTTCTCCTTATCTCTAACAACTGTAATTAATTTGGATGCTAGACCATATGGAATATTCAGTTTGGTATGTCTAGCATGGTTGGAAAAAAATCCAAATAAATATGTGAATCTGTAGCTTTACTATACAAATCGGTATTTATAGTATTGTCAATAAGTTCAACAAAAATGTCCAAAAAAGGCATCCCAGTGTCATTGACTTCCATAGTATAATTTAAATCAGGATGTAAAGAATTTAGAATATCGAAAAATTCTGTAGGATCCCTATCAGACTCCCAAATTATAAAGCAATCATCAAGAAATCTCAGGAAGTTTTCTTTTATATAATTAGCAAATGTAACTCCAAATTTGTTTTCAACTGTTTTATAAAGTTTCTCTTCCAAATATCCAAGAACAAGTGTGGCATATGTAGGGGCCATTTTTGTACCCATTGCCGTACCTTTACATTGTTGATAGATGTGACCATTGAAATGAAATGTATTCTTTTCTAAAACAATTTTCAATGCATTAATAACAAACTCTTTATCAAATCTTGAACATGTGTTTCCAGGACATTTATCCAACCAATAACTTACAGCTTCTACGCCTAAATCATGCGGTATATTAGTGTAAAGACTTACAACATCAAATGAAACTAGTTTACAATGATCACTCTTAACATGGTTTGGCAAATGAGATAAAAAAAAATCTATATCTTCCCGTATAAAACTCTTAACTTCTGTGCATAGAGGCTTTAAAATGATGTCCAAAAAATGACTCAAACGCTGAGTGACATGCTCAGGACCTCCTACAATAGGTCTAAATTTAAGATCATTTGGTGATTTTAAACAAATATACTCGGATCTTTGCTCTTTAATTGCTGTAGAAATCATTTTACTTTTGTGTATTTTTGGAAGTCCATAAAAATAACTTGAACGGTAATCAAATTCTGTCAGATATTCAAGTTCTTTATCCTTAAAATTTCCATTGTGACTATTTGTCAGAGAAGAAATACATTTCCTAGTCTCTCCATCTATGTCAGATGACATTTCATGATAAAAACCCTCGTCAGACAGCATTTCTGTAATCTTATCACAATAATATTGAGCATCCATTACAACAACCATACCACCTTTATCGGCCTCCTTTATAACAATGGATCTATCTCCACTAAGATCTTCTAATGCCTTTCGTTGTTTCTATGATAATTTTTTCTTTGCGTTATTGGATGATAATGGGTATGCTTTAATAACAGAGATTGAGTCTTACAAATATGTATCATTACATTTTGGTGGATTCCATTTTGATACATTTCTAACAAGAGGGGGATCGCTGTCATTTTCTCTGCCGTCAAACTTCTCCATTAATCTCAACTTACGAGAAAATTTATGAAGATTACTTTTCAACTCTTTCATATCTGCTTTAGGCGTTAGACAAAATTTTAAGCCCTTCTTTAAAAATTCTATTTCGTCTATAGATAAATGTTTAGATGATAGATTTATTACTTTTGGAAAACCGTTAGATTTAAAATTGTCACTTACAGTTTGTTTGGTGTTTGTTTCTGTTCCATGCCTCCTCCGTCGTCTTTTGAAGAGCGATGTTCTAAAAAAGACCTCTGGCCAATGTATGTAGTGCCGTTGCGTGTAATTGGAAGTGATTTCTGACTGTTACTCGTTTTTAAACGAACATTAATGTTCGGTTATTGTGATCAAGAACTGGACTGAGAAATATAACCATATATGGTAGCCACATTCACCAATACGCCATCTACTGTCTGTTTCAATGAAATATGGCTGCCCCCATGCCATTGCCTTACGCTTCAAATAATTTACTTGCAAAAACATCTTCGTTTTATATAGTAGTTTTACCGAAAAGGTTGAAATGTATTCAGTAGGTGTTTTCAAGATGCATACGATTTGAGAAATGCATAACGCTAGCGAAATGAGAAGACTAAATGAACCTGAACTTTGCGAATAACTCCGGTCCAGGTCAATATATTTATGTAAACAACTATTGCGCAGGCGCATTCGTCTCCGGATGTTTAGAAAGTTTTGCTCTTCCGTGTTCTTTCCAAAACGGCTGACATTATAGCATAGGTCTGCAAATTTGTCCGCGATTTACTTAAATGTGTAATATATATATTCTAGAATGTTACATCATTATCAACTAGGTGTGTATTTCTATAATTTAGAGAAAGAAATATATCAATGACGGCATACGAGACGATACATTGTATCATACTATACTGTAGTTACTGTACGTGTTTGCGAGAAAGAACTGTACATATGTATAGGCTTACAATTAGGTGGCATTTGTGGTCAGGGTGACTGGTCATAGCGTTAAAATTGTCATCGATTTCCATATACCATTTTCCTTTGACGAAAATGACCCAATAAATCAAATGCAAATGATAATATCTTGCTATGTGCACGGGATTGCTTGTTGTAGGCGATACTTGGAACGTATTTACTGTTGTAAGGGAGGTAACTGCAAGATTTACGGAAATCAAAAATAAACCAATTTGATTGGTCGATTCTTCCTTCACTTTGGCATGGGGTTTACAATCGAAGTGACAGATAACTACGGCAATATTCAGATGATATCAACAATAACATTTTTGGATACGTGTGGTTGGCAGTTGTTGTCATGTTTAAAATGAACAATTATATAGCTTGTTTTTATTTCGGCAAAGACGAGAATATTTACTGAGACGGACCACACGTGAAGCAGACTTGGAAATACCGAAACGAAGAAAAATGGGGCTTAATTATAATATAAATTGGCATTATTTTCAGAGGATTGACCAAAATATATGTTCTGCAATGCCTGATTGTATCATATATAAAATATTAGAGGTTTATTTGACCGAATTTTAAATTAATTATTCATTTGCGAATCGCGGCCCGATTGTCGTTGGAGTTGAATTACCGAAATGGCCGATAGTCGACCCAAAATCGATATTTTTACGAGAATTTTTGTTTTCTTTTACCTGAAAGTATTTTGAAATAATTTGCAAAATACAGAATTCACGACCAAATTTTCGATTGCGACGAACTTCTGTGACGGTGTTAAGTTCATGTTAAGTTATATCTGATTAAAATCAGCTGTTACATGGCTACGTTTACTATGCACTACGTCTACTAGGTATTTTTTTTTAAAGACGGAAATCCGGATTATCTAAAAACAAATGCAAAAATACTTGTGATATTCACTTAATTTGATATTCATTCGTTAATTGTTATCTGTAGTTTGATAACTTCTGATATATTGTGATTGATACTCTATATAATATTGCTGTGGAACTTGTGTTATTTTTCAAACAAATTCATTTTAATAATTTGTTAATTTAGAATTTTCATCAAGTCATAATCAAGACTTGAAATTCTCACTACACCATACTTCAAACACAGAGTAATCGATGAATTGATAAACTGAAAATTTAAGTCAAGCAAATGAGTTAATATTTACCTTAAATATTTTTTCAATATACAACAAATGTTCAGATGACTATTTGTGCCATGCTGTTACAAGATTTCAGTTACAATTCTAAAATTGAATTAGTATGTAAATATATGTTATCCTGTCAATATCCACAAAGCGAGTGTAGTATACTGTACTCAAAGTCATGCCAGTAGATAGCGGTACATATACTTACTGCTTACATCTAGTGCTTACTTGTGTGAACTATTAATCAATAACAAAATGGTTCATATATTTCTATATATGACTTCACAAATTATGTGGTGTCTGAAGATCTGAATGAAGTGAATAAACGATGTATTAAATTATTTTTATGAAATATTCAAGTCACAGATCATTCTCTTTTTTAAAATATTGCTTTCAGGTAATTTTTTTTGGTAATTAAAATATGACGGCAATCAGGCCTCGAATGGCGAATGATTACAAACATTTTAAATACGTCTCGGTCAAATAAACCCCTAATATTTTACATATGATTAATTTTGACATTGGAGAACATATAATTGTGTCCATTCTCTAATATAAGCACTGGTAGAAAGTACAGAATAGAGCTTGATAAATATATAATCAAAATTACTAATTACCCCGGTAAATATAACATTTTACGTAAACCTCCCATGACTGATGGTGAACTTAAACTTGCAAATCTCCTGTGTCATTCCAATTTTGATATGTGTAAATATATACACGAACGGTATATATATAGATATAGATATGGAATGATTCACAAATTTGCATACAGTTATGGAATCTTATAACACCCCGAAAACTGTTCTCTCCACATAAAGGATGTGATTTGTGCAATTACATTGCTGAACTGTGTGTGGTTCACTATGATTGGATGGTCAACATTGGAAAGGGACAATAAATAGGGAATGTGTCATCCCATCGAATGGACTGTAACCTTTATCAGTTTGAAGTTGAAAATGAAGCTTGAAGTTTTCTTTTCCTGTTTGCTGAATTATTTGATGAAGATAGTCTTTATATGGTTGTTATTCTTTTATCACATTGTGTACAATGCTGTAATTATACCAGAAGTATATCTTCTCATATAAAGATTTATTAACATCAAATGATTCCTGAACAAAAGGAGTCAAGTTTTTTGTTTTGAAGTACCATACATGCTTGAGTACAGTTTCAATAGGATACATTCCTAATCCGGGCCTTGATTAGTAGCTCTGGTTTTGGTTTTCAGTAGTTCTTTATGTGTGTTTCATCATATTAAGTTGAAATATGCTAAACTAACGATGGAACTAGCCTAAATTTAGTGCATATTAGAAGTTGGCATCAATAAGGTCACAGAGTCCTGGCTGTATTATAACTGATGATGGCTTCCCGAAAGAAAGAAGACATATTTTATTTTCATCCATCCAAGATAGATCAATAAACTTCCAATTTCAATCAGGACCTTACAGAAATATGCATGTGTTCAATCATATCAGAACAGCTGCAAACATTTCAAATAATTTGCAATTAATTCCTAAACCAATATCAGTAAATCTATCGACTTTAAACTTATTACTGAATTTGCATTAAACAATAATGTTCGTTTACAGTACTTCCAGTACTTTGATTGTACTTGATCTCAAGATTCTGTCAGATGGTGCTGGTAGGCTACGAGAAGTGTTGGTCCCTTTGGTCGATTTCCATCCCTCTTGTCTGCTTGAAATACTCCGATGAAGTTTTGGCGGTGTTGTAATTGCTTCTGCATATGTTGATACTTGGAACCGTTTGCTGCATATATCATATATATATATATATATATATATAGGATACGTTTATTATGTTTAATGTAATAATTAATAATCGCAATGCAATGTGTATACAGGTCTAGGGTCACCGAGTACAGTAGGGAGAGAATCTGGCTTAATCCAATTACTGAATAATTACTATAAAAGTAATAATGATTCCCTAAGTTGATGTACATCAATAAAGGTCAGTAACTAGTTTAATGATCAGGTAACCGCGTTTTACTATAGCTTAATTTCGACTTGTAGGCCTTGTGATTTCCTGAGTGATAGAACAGGGAAAGAATCGCTCAAATATTATATGGTATTGCTATATTCATGATAAGCGATGACAATGATAGATAGATGACTGGGAGGGGGAGCTGATCAGGTACATTTGGAGTCACACGTGCCTTAATATTGATATGAGCAAGAGGCGTGACTATGGTAAAGCATGAATACTTATTACAGGGAATTCAGGTGTGAGAGAGAACACGAAGGGGAGAGGGAGTAGAGAGAACACGAAGGGGAGAGGGAGTAGAGAGGTACGAAGGGGAGTAGAGAGGACACGAAGGGGAGAAGAGAGGACACGAAGGGGAGAGGGAGAAGAGAAAACACGAAGGGGAGAGAGAGAAGAGAGAACACGAAGGGGAGAGGGAGAAGAGAGAACACGAAGGGGAGAGGGAGAACAGGGGGAACGAAAAGGAAAGGAGAGAGAACACGAAGGGGAGATGGAGTAGAGGGGACACGCAGGAGTGAGGGAGAAGAGAGGACACGAAGGGGAGAGGTAGAAGAGAGGACACGAATGGAAGAAGGAGAAGAGAGGACACGAAGGGGAGAGGGAGAAGAGGGAACACAAAAGGGAGGGGGGGAGTTGAGAGGACATGGAGGGGAGATGTATATATATATATATAGGATACGTTTATTATGTTTAATATAATAATTAATAATCGCAATGCAATGTGTATACAGGTCTAGGGTTACCGAGTACTGTAGGGAGAGAATTTGGCTTAATCCGATTACTGAATAATTACTATAAAAGTAATAATGATTCCCTAAGTTGATGTACATCAATAAAGGTCAGTAACTAGTTTAATGATCAGGTAACCGCGTTTTACTATAGCTTAATTTCGACTTGTAGGCCTTGTGATTTCCTGAGTGATAGAACAGGGAAAGAATCGCTCAAATATTATATGGTATTGCTATATTCATGATAAGCGATGACAATGATAGATAGATGACTGGGAGGGGGAGCTGATCGGGTACATTTGGAGTCACACGTGCCTTAATATTGATATGAGCAAGAGGCGTGACTATGGTAAAGCATGAATAATTATTACAGGGAATACAGGTGTGAGAGAGAACACGAAGGGGAGAGGGAGTAGAGAGGACACGAAGGGGAGTAGAGAGGACACGAAGGGGAGTAGAGAGGACACGAAAAGGAGAAGAGAGAACACGAAGGGGAGAGGGAGAAGAGAAAACACGAAGGGGAGAGGGGGAAGAGAGAACACGAAGGGGAGAGGGAGAAGAGAGGACACGAAGGGGAGAGGGAGAAGAGAGGACACGAAGGGGAGAGGGAGAAGAGAGGACACGAAGGGGAGAGGGAGTAGAGAGGACACGAAGGGGAGAAGAGAGGACACGAAGGGGAGAGGGAGAAGAGAGAACACGAAAGAGGAGGGAGTAGAGCGAACACGAAGGGGAGAGGCAGAAGAGAGGACACGTAGGGGTTGGAGAAAAGAGGGGATACAAAGGGAAGGAGTAGAGAGGACACGAAGGGGAGAGGGAGAAGAGAGAACACGAAGGGGAGAGGCAGTAGAGAGGACATGAAGGGGAGAGGGAGAAGGGAAAACACAAAGGGAGGAGGGAGAAGAGAGAACACGAAGGGGAGAGGGAGAAGAGTGAACACGAAGGGGAGAGGGAGAAGAGTGAACACGAAGGGGAGAGGGAGTAGAGAGAACACAAAGGGGTGAGTAAGAAGAGAGGACACCAAGGGATGAGGGAAGAAGAGAGGACACGAAGGGGAGATCGAGTAGAGGGGACACGCAGGGATGAGGGAGAAGAGAGGACACGAAGGGGAGAGGGAGAAGAGGGAACACAAAAGGGAGGGAGTTGAGAGGACATGGAGGGGAGAGGGAGAAGAGAAAACACGAAGGGGAGAGAGAGAAGAGAGAACACGAAGGGGAGAGGGAGAAGAGAGAACACGAAGGGGAGAGGGAGAACAGAGGGAACGAAAAGGAAAGGAGAGAGAACACGAAGGGGAGAGGGGGTAGAGAGGACACGAAGGGGAGAGGGAGAAGAGAGGACACGAAGGGGAGAGGTAGAAGAGAGGACACGAATGGAAGAGGGAGAAGAGGGAACACAAAAGGGAGGGAGTTGAGAGGACATGGAGGGGAGATGTATATATATATATATAGGATACGTTTATTATGTTTAATATAATAATTAATAATCGCAATGCAATGTGTATACAGGTCTAGGGTTACCGAGTACTGTAGGGAGAGAATTTGGCTTAATCCGATTACTGAATAATTACTATAAAAGTAATAATGATTCCCTAAGTTGATGTACATCAATAAAGGTCAGTAACTAGTTTAATGATCAGGTAACCGCGTTTTACTATAGCTTAATTTCGACTTGTAGGCCTTGTGATTTCCTGAGTGATAGAACAGGGAAAGAATCGCTCAAATATTATATGGTATTGCTATATTCATGATAAGCGATGACAATGATAGATAGATGACTGGGAGGGGGAGCTGATCGGGTACATTTGGAGTCACACGTGCCTTAATATTGATATGAGCAAGAGGCGTGACTATGGTAAAGCATGAATACTTATTACAGGGAATTCAGGTGTGAGAGAGAACACGAAGGGGAGAGGGAGTAGAGAGGACACGAAGGGGAGTAGAGAGGACACGAAGGGGAGTAGAGAGGACACGAAAAGGAGAAGAGAGAACACGAAGGGGAGAGGGAGAAGAGAAAACACGAAGGGGAGAGGGGGAAGAGAGAACACGAAGGGGAGAGGGAGAAGAGGGAACACGAAGGGGAGAGGGAGAAAAGAGGACACGAAGGGGAGAGGGAGAAGAGAGGACACGAAGGGGAGAGGGAGAAAAGAGGACACGAAGGGGAGAAGAGAGGACACGAAGGGGAGAGGGAGAAGAGAGAACACGAAAGAGAAGAGTAGAGCGAACACGAAGGGGAGAGGCAGAAGAGAGGACACGTAGGGGTAAGAGAAAAGAGGGGATACAAAGGGAAAGAGTAGAGAGGACACGAATGAGAGAGGGAGAAGAGAGAACACGAAGGGGAGGGGGAGTAGAGAGGACATGAAGGGGAGAGGAAAAGGGAAAACACAAAGGGAGGAGGGAGAAGAGAGAGCACGAAGGGGAGAGGGAGAAGAGTGAACACGAAGGGGAGAGGGAGAAGAGTGAACACGAAGGGGAGAGGGAGTAGAGAGAACACAAAGGGGTGAGTAAGAAGAGAGGAGATCAAGGGATGAGGGAAGAAGAGGGAACACGAAGGGGAGATCGAGTAGAGGGGACACGCAGGGATGAGGGAGAAGAGAGGACACGAAGGGGAGAGGGAGAAGAGGGAACACAAAAGGGAGGGAGTTGAGAGGACATGGAGGGGAGAGGGAGAAGGGAAAACACGAAGGGAGAAGGGAGAAGGGAGAAGAGAGAACACGAAGGGGAGAGGGAGAAGAGTGAACACGAAGGGGAGAGGGAGAAGAGTGAACACGAAGGGCTCAGTAAGAAGAGAGGACACCAAGGGATGAGGGAAGAAGAGAGGACACGAAGCGGAGAGGGAGAATAGAGAACACGAAGGGGGGAGGGAGAACAGAGGGAGCGAAAAGGAAAGGAGAGAGAACACCGAAGGGAGAGGGGAGTAGAGGGGACACGCAGCGGTGAGGGAGAAGAGAGGACACGAAGGGGAGAGGGTGAAGAGAGAACACGAAAGGGCAGGGAGTAGAGAGGACATTAAGGGGAGAGGGAGAAGGGAAAACACGAAGGGAGAAGGGAGAAGAGAGAACACGAAGGGAGAGGGAGAAGAGTGATCACGAAGGGGAGAGGGAGAATGGAGGGCAAGAAGGGGAGAGAGAGGGGAGGACACGAAGGGAGAGGGAGTAGAGAGAACACGTAGGGGAGGTAGAAAGAAAGGACACGAAGGGGAGAGGGAAAATGGAGGGCACGAATGGGAGAGAGAGAGGGGAGGACACGAAGGGAGAGGGAGTAGAGGGAACAGGTAGGGGAGGGGAAAAGAAAGGACACGAAGGGGAGAAAGAAAAGAGAGAACACGAAGGGGAGAGGGAGAAGAGAGGACACGAAGAGAAGTAGAGAGGACACGAAGGGGAGAAGAGAGGAAACGAAGGGATGAGAGAGAGGACATGACACGAAGGGAAGTAGAGAGGACACGAAGGGAAGGAGAGGAGAGGACACGAAGGGGAGAGGGAGAAGAGAGGACATAAGGGGAGAGAGATGAGAGGTCACGAAAGGAAGAAGGAGAGGAAAGGACACGAAGGGAAGTAGAGAGGACACGAAGGGAAGGAGAGGAGAGGACACGAAGGGGAGAGGGAGAAGAGAGGACATAAGGGGAGAGAGATGAGAGGTCACGAAAGGAAGAGGGAGAAGAGAGGACACGAAGGGGAGGTAGAAAGAAAGGATACGAAGGGGAGAGGGAAAATGGAGGGCACGAATGGGAGAGAGAGAGGGGAGAGTACACGAAGGGAGAGGGAGAGTAGAGGGAACAGGTAGGGGAGGGGAAAAGAAAGGATACGAAGGGGAGAAAGAAAAGAGAGAACACGAAGGGGAGAGGGAGAAGAGAGGACACGAAGTGAAGTAGAGAGGACACGAAGGGGAGAAGAGAGGACACGAAGGGGTGAGAGAGAGGACACGAAGGGGAAGAAGGAGAGGAAAGGACACGAAGGGAAGTAGAGAGGACACGAAGGGAAGGAGAGGAGAGGACACGAAGGGGAGAGGGAGAAGAGAGGACATAAGGGGAGAGAGAAGAGAGGCCACGAAAGGAAGAGGGAGAAGAGTGGACACGAAGGGGAAAGGGAGTAGAGAGGACATGAAGGGAAGTAGAGAGGACACGAAGGGGAGGAGAGAGGACACGAAGGGGTGAGAGAGAGGAGATGACCCGAAGGGGAGAAGAGAGAACACGAAGGCGGGGGGAAGTAGAGAGGACACGAAGGGAAGGAGAGGAGAGGACACGAAGGGGAGAGGGAGAAGAGAGGACATAAGGGGAGAGAGAAGAGAGGTCACGAAAGGAAGAGGGAGAAGAGAGGACACGAAGGGGAAAGGGAGTAGAGAGGACACAAAGGGAAGTAGAGAGGACACGAAGGGGAGAAGAGAGGACACGAAGGGGTGAGAGAGAGGAGATGACACGAAGGGGAGAAGAGAGAACACGAAGAGGAGGGGGAGTAGAGAGGACACGAATGGGGGAAGGGAGTAGAGAGAACACGTAGTGGAGGGGGAAAGAAAGGACACGAAGGGGAAAGGGAGAATGGAGGGCACGAAGGGGAGAGAGAGAGGGGAGGACACGAAGGGGAGAGGGAGAAGCGAGGACACGAAGGGGTGAGGGAGACGAGAGAACACGAAAAGGAAAGAGGAAAGAGAGGACACGAAGGGGAGAAGAAAGGACACCAAGGGGAGAGGGAGAAGAGAGGACACGAAGGGAAGTAGAGAGGACACGAAGGGGAGAAGACAGGACACGAAGGGGTGAGAGAGAGGACATGGCACGAAGGGGAGAAGAGAGGACACGAAGGGGTGAGAGAGAGGACATGGCACGAAGGGGAGAAGAGAGGACACGAAGGGGAGGAGGAGTAGAGAGGACACGAAGGGGGGAGGGAGTAGAGAGGACACGAAGGGAAGAAGGAGAGGAGAGGAGAGGACACGAAGGGACGGAGAGGAGAGGACACGAAGGGGAGAGGGAGAAGAGAGGACATAAGGGGAGAGGGAGAGAGAGGCCACGAAAGGAAGAGGGAGAAGAGTGGACACGAAAGGGGAAAGGGAGTAGTAGAGAGGACATGAAGGGAAGTAGAGAGGACACGAAGGGGAGGAGAGAGGACACGAAGGGGTGAGAGAGAGGAGATGACCCGAAGGGGAGAAGAGAGAACACGAAGGCGGGGGGAGTAGAGACGACACGAAGGGGGGGGGGGGGGGGGGTAGAGGGCTTACATGGGAGAGGGAGAAGATAGGACACGAGTGGGAGAAGAGAGGGCACGAAGGAGAGAAAAGAGGACACATGGTTGAGGGGGAAGAGAGGACACGAAGAGGAGAAGGAAAAGAGAGAACACGAAGAGCAAAGGGAAAAGAGAGGACAGACATGGGTTAGGGAACACGAAGGGGAGAAGAGAGGACATGCAGGGTGAGGGAGAAGAGAGAACACGAAGGGAAGAAGAAAGGACATGCAGGGATGAAGGAGAAGAGAGGACATGCAGGGTGAGGGAGAAGAGAGAATATGAAGGAAAGAAGAGAGGACATGCAGGGGAGAGGGAGAAGATAGAATATGAAGGAGAGAAGAGAGGACATGCAGGGGAGAGGGAGAAGAGAGAATATGAAGGGAAGAAGAGAGGACATGCAGGGGAGAGGGAGAAGAGAGAACACGAAGGAAAGGAGAAAGGACATGCAGGGATGAAGGAGAAGAGAGGACATGCATGGCAGAGGGAGAAGAGAGAATATGAAGGAAAGGAGAAAGGACATGCAGGGATGAAGGAGAAGAGAGGACACGCAGGGATGAGGGAGAAGAGAGAATATGAAGGAAAGAAGAGAGGACATGCATGGCAGAGGGAGAAGATAGAATATGAAGGAAAGAAGAGAGGACATGCAGGGGAGAGGGAGAAGAGAGAATATGAAGGAAAGGAGAAAGGACATGCAGGGATGAAGGAGAAGAGAGGACATGCAGGGATGAGGGAGAAGAGAGAATATGAAGGAAAGAAGAGAGGACATGCATGGCAGAGGGAGAAGAGAGAATATGAAGGAAAGAAGAGAGGACATGCAGGGGAGAGGGAGAAGAGAGAACACGAAAGGGAGAAGAGAGAACATGCAGGGTTGAGGGAGAAGAGAGGACACGCAGGGGTGAGGGAGAGGAGAGGACATACAGGGGAGAGGAAAGGACATACAGGGGAGAGGAGAGGACATACAGGGGTGAGGGAGAAGAGAGAACACGAAGGGGAGGGGAAGAAGAGGGTATATGTAGGACTGAGGGGGAGAGAACACGAAGGGGAGAGGAGAGGACATACAGGGGAGAGGGAGAAGAGAGGACACGAAAGGGGAGAGGGAGAAGAGAGGACATGCAGGGGTAAGGGGGGGGGAGAAAACAATGGTCATGGGCGACAACGTGAAATAATAAACTACTGCAAAGCACATGGTGTTGTTGTGTTACACTTATCCTGATATAGAAGATTTGTTAATCAAGCAAAAATGGTTTAGTCTGGCAATCAACAATATATAGGATAAAACGCAAGACATTAATTAAAAAATTCTGAAAATGTATCATTTATATGTATATTGTTTAATGGAAATTGACACATAAAACACAGTTTAAACTAAGATATTTTTAAATTCTGCCTCTTGTTTCAGTTTTTATATGGAGCAAACCGCATTTAAGCCATTCATAAGGGCATTTCCATTACTGCATTGCCGAAAAATACTCAAATCAGAAGATACACAGAACCCATATCTAAAATAACGATATTTGATTCATTTCATAGGAACAATTTAGAAAGAAACGTGGAAATGGTCCGTGGGAAAGAAAACATGTGTTTATCTATTATAACATTAATCTAAACTAAAGGCTGACAAGAACAAATAGTCAGTCGGTTAAAGTCTTAAAATGTACATCGTTACGCTGGTCTTGGGAGTTACAGTTTTAAGCATAACATCCGCACATACTCTTAACCGCATTGACAATTCCACTTTGACGACAAGTCCAGCACCGACATGTTGGTGGCACGGAACGGAGTATCATCATGGCGATCGCTTCCCCCGCAATAAGTCCTGTCCAACACACGCATCGTGCGAATGTCGATCGGGCCAAGTTTCCTGTGTGTATGCTGACTGTCCTGCCGAAAACCTCCCGTGTGATGACCCAGTCACTCTACCCTGCGGCTGTCCATATTGTCACCAAGGTACAAGTTTTATATATATAGGGTCTATTAAGTAACAACACCGGTATGGTCCAATAAAGGTAATATATCTTAACAAACAGAAGTTCGCACAATACGTATTACATGTACTTAAATATATACTCAGTAATAGGTCATGTATCAATAACGACAGTACAGACAAGTAACTTGTCGAATTCTAGAGGCAGTCCGTGAACATGAAACAGTTACATCATTTAGAAGATAAACAACGAACACTATCGCTATGTTTGAGGTAAGGATCCCTTCGGTCGATAATTCATTCTTCGATGACCTATTCTTATCAATTTGTGAACATCTTAGGTGGTGTACAGACGAATATCAATAAATAGCATATAATTGTTTAATGAGTAATAACGCAATTTAAAAAGATGTGATGCACCGCTATTTAGCAAATGTCTTTCTCAGCAGCTGGTACAATTCCCCCTAAAAGATACCGGCCACAACTGGTATTATTAATACATGTTAATTTTTTTGGACGAATTGAACCAACTGCGGAGATAATAATAATTTTGTACCATACCGTTGTTATTATAGGGACCACGGAACCAAATGATTTCCCATAGACGGTAATGTTAACGTTTCTCACTTTACTGCTTAAATGGAGTTTTCAACACTTGTCCATGGCCAGTAGCCATAATTTTGAAGTATGTCATCTCGGAAACCTCTAAATAGAATGATAAAAAATTCTATCAATTTGAACTTTTTTTATATGGGGGCCACCATCTTGTATTGAATTCAGCACCAAAAATTCATCTAAATTTACAACAAAATACACACTTACTTAACTCCCCCTGACAAAAACTGGCTAGCAAAAAAAAAACTTTTTTTCTATATATTTTACATCTACATGTATTGCCCAACCCACATATTAAAACTTTGGAGACATCTCTCACCTTAATATCCAATCAGTAGGCCCCGATGCATTCACCTTCCTATTAAATCCCAAACGGGGAAAACCCACAATCTATTTTTGATTTGGCCTATATGCATTTGTTTTTATTTCTTACTTACTCCACCAATGGAGGTCATTTGTATTTTTCAGAACCGAAATGTTTGTGGAAAGGAAGGGAGTACAATAATGGCGATCATTTTTATGGCAATGAGGCCTGCCCAGCATATGCATCGTGCAACTGTAATTATGGGCAAGTTATATGTGCGTATGCTGGCTGTCCTTCACAATATCTTCCTTGTGTTGACCCAGTCACTCCAGGTTGCGGCTGTGCTTATTGTCCTAATGGTAAGGACAGGTTTTTATACCAAAAACATTTCTTTCAGTCAGGTATTCGAATACTAGAAGTTAGATTGTTAATCAAATTATACCACTATATGTGAAAAATTGATACAGTTTCAGCCAAAGAGGATCCTAATAATTAATTTATCATAAAAAAATCTTTACCTCACTGATCTGCCAAAATATAATTCTAAATGCTGATATACAATATCTGCAAAACACATATTAATAAAGTACATCTAACATGAGATGTAGTGTAGATATATCCAGCAAATTGGAAATATTGTGTAGACTAGTTATTTATCAGATTATGATTTGTAAAATATTGAAATAAATCTAAGGGATGTTTTATAACTTTTGAAATAAATCAATTATTGCATTTGACACAGACAAATTCTTCCTCTACAGGACCAAATTGTTATTTGGGGAACAAGATAATTACTGGATACCTATCTGATGGTAACCGATCCTGTCGATGCATGTTTCCGAGTCCCCAGGCATATTGCGATCCACCCGCTCCTTTAGCGCCTCCTACTATGACGCCTGTCATTGGATAACAAATCCCGATTTATCCTTACCATAAAACAGTTTTTTTTTTGTTTCAAACATATTTTATTGATAAATCAATGGGGATTAAGCAACAGGCATAGCCTATATAAGCTCTCTCCCTAGCTTCCAGTATATAATAAATGAAAATTTATAGATATTGTAAATGAATGGGGGAAAATGAAAACAAAAAACAAAAAATCAAAACTAGACAATTAGAACACATACTTTCTCATACACACAAACACACATTATACATTCACAGACATTGCATGCGTGTAATTATATAATTGTTATTGAAACTAATTTTATATATTTAGAAGATACTATGAGCTGGTGGGCATTAACATATACCATATACTTACACTGTGATTCAAAAACAACAGATACTAAGAGTACTAGTGTTATTTTGGTGTTACACAATAAATACAATACTTAAATATATTATGTCATAACTTTTAAATTAGTTATTTCATACTACTTGTATACGTATATACCTTATGAATCATGACCACATAAAGTCCACTGGCAAGTAATGCCCAGTAGTCAATCAACACAGGTAATTATTTTGTATATAATAATATCATAATAACATAATTTTACCAGCCATTACGGGTTAATACTATTATTTCAACATCATAGAATTACTATAACACCATCAACAATTTATAATAAATATACTTCTAATTATATGTTGTATGTAAACGTGTAGCATAAAACAGTAAAGTAAGACCTTCAATATATTTTGGTCATGTAACTTTAACAATTGTAATGATTTATAATCTTTAAAGATTTTAACTATTCTTTCAATTATGCAAGTGGACTTTTCAATAAATCTTTCAAACTTTTAAATTGTTTGCCTTTGATTGATGCACATATTACAGTATCTCAAGCGTTTGTCGTAAAACCGGATGCTGTCCGATTGACCTTTCCAATGATGTACTGACTTCACACATTGCCATAACAACGGTTAATTGACTCATATACATATATAATTTTCCATTAATCAGTATCATCAATACTTGTTTTGGTTTGGTTTGTTTTTGTTAAACGTCCTATTAACAGAAAGGGTCATTTAAGGACGTGCCAGGTTTTGGATGTGGAGGAAAGAAAAACCAGCGGCCTACGGCCAGTACCTGGCAACTGCCCAACGTACGTTTCGAAACCCAGAGGTGGAGGGCTAGTGATAAAGTGTTGGGACACCTTAACCACTCGACCACCGCGGTTCCATCAATACAGACCAGCTGTTATCAAAAAAAGGAATGATGACCACATGTCATTGTTATTTCAAATCATAGCCATCGTAACCTAGATATTGTTGTATGGTACCGATAGTAAATGAAATTAGTTACATTTTTATATCATTTAATCTAGATAACAATTGATGCAGTTAATGTAACTTGATATATTACATTATGCAAGTTAACGATGACTTCGGGTAAATATTTTTTTATGACAAGGTTTGCAGTTTGAAATAAACATATTTTTTTCTGATTTTTAATTCATATCTGATTATGAATTTATTAACTATTAATTGGTTTATGCTTTTGTATTGTAAATTTATGCACAACTTTAATCACGCTTATATATTGTGTTTTTCTTCCTTTCATGAATTCAGCAAACTTCCTGATAAGGACAAACCATTACAAATATGGATATGCTTTGTTGTCTTTACCAACTTTACGAAGCTTCAAAATTTGTCAAAAGCCTCTTAAATGCACAAAAGCTCTATGATTCTGATTGTTTCCTACATTCTGGAAGATTAACAACAATACGCTATATACTTCAAGACAAGAAACAAAACAAGCGATGTAATGATATCCACACACACATTTTAAAAGACTGCGTTATTAATACATATAGTTGTCATGAAATTAAAACATAAAATTGACAACAGCTGTAACAATGTGATTATCCTTATTTCAGACAATCAAAACTGGCTTCCACTTTGTTATTAGTGCCCTTTTCAGTGGCTGTGACTTTCAGTTCTGTGAATCCGAAGTGCAATGCCACAATAATGTGTCGATTTTTCCCTCGCTTTGTATCAGGCATTTGCACATGTAATTCCCCTAACCTGTGACAAGTTTGTTCATAAGTATATTTTGGACAAATTGACGTGGATTCGTAGACTTCCACAGTTGATACAGTATCTTTGGCATGTGCTGGGCGACATTCGTGTTCCACTGTCGTCTTTCCCATTATTACAGACTGACCAACCTTCACCATTATTTTGAAAATGTCGCTGACCATTTCACGTCCTTCATTAATAAAGTAAGTTGACCGAGAATGTTCGTTTTCGTTATACGGTATACTGACACATATCCCGTAAGTCCTTGGGCTCGCCCGCTCACAGATGGCCTCGGGTGAATGTCCAAACATCACTGCACCCTTCAGCACCGCCATATTGGCCTCAACAGGACGGATAACATTCTTTCTTGGGAAAGATGACTCTATTTTTTCCATTATGAGATCTGAATCGGAAAACCCTCCAACCAGTAAGATTGTCGAAACACGAACCATTGATTTCTTCATAAAAAGACGCTCGACATGCTCAACAATGTCATTCATTGGGCCTTGAAACAACTCAATCATCTGACTGTTTTGAATTTTAGTTTTTCCTTTCTAACCTCAACTGAAGAAGAATATTTAGATTTCATTCCGGAAAGCGTCTTTCCTAGAGTGCATTTACGCACAGTCTTGTAGCTCTGCAAGAAGACTTGCACCCTACTCTTATAATAGTACAATCATCCTGATTGACATTTCTTTTTTTAATTTCAAACATTCTTTCATGTTCGAGTATTTCAGCATGATTGTTATCAGTGAAGTCTTTCCAGGCCTCCTGCCCAACTAAATCCTGTAAGAAGCTGAAGTATGCTTCGTCCACAACGGTTCCGCCCCATGGCCCACCTGTGGGTGGATGTATTTCCTTCAGAGTACTGTCATCCATGACCTGATGACATGTAATGTCCACTGTACCGCCTATAGAACAAAATATGACATTATACTTTTAACACGCCATTACGCTACACAAGATCACTCTAATCGATTAATATTTTGCCGAGAAACATAGCACCCCGACAACCCATATAAAGTAAAAGATTTGTGAATCTAAGCATCGTTGAAGGCGCTGCAACCTGTCTGCATGCATAATTTTTCATTTTTGATATTTCAATACGTGATACAGGTATACTGCTGTCGAAATTACCACTTAGGTTGATATAGGCTATTCTCATGTTTCTGGATCGTCATCATGGGTAAATGACATGAAAGTCAACATATTTGATGTTTTTTTTCATATACCTCGCGCTTTTCTGGTTTCTTTCTTGGTTCACATTTTAAGATCATATCATTGGATGGGTTCTAAATTCATTATATTGAGAATTGATGTTGTTGTCGCCTACCCGTGAAACATTATCATAATTCATTTTCCAGGGTATCTGCATATTTTATATATTTATTGCTTTGCTATTCGGTATTGTCAATATCAGTATTTTGTTGTCGGTCTTGTGATTTTTCACATTTCATTTGTGTACGTTTGTGAAATCTTTAGATAAACTAGGTTTTACCTCCAATATCCAGAAGAAGGAACTGCTCTCCGGGAGTAAAAGCGGATAAGCCTCTGGAACTCCCTCCCTCTTTTGTTGCCTTCACCGTTATTTCCTTACAGTAGATAGCAGCAGCTTCCGGTTCTAATGCCAGTGTCAACTGATTGTTATCAATGTCTGCCTAAAATAATAGAAATTAATTAATTAATTAGATAACATGTGTTATTGACAGAGACGATACATTGCCTCTAACAGAGTATCTATCAGATAATTAAGATTCTAGGGGAAATTAGCTTAAAGTTAAAATGGATGGCAAATAAAGGTATGGCATGATATTCAAATATCACTAATGTTAGTATATGTAACGGAGAACAATGCTTTTCTTTAGAATCATCTGAGCTGTATGAAATACTTCATGCTATATATTGGAATCTAGTATTAATTATCGCAATAAATTGGACCATTAATGTGTTCTGGATGACGAGTGTAGAGGATATAGATTCATTTGGTAACACTTTTTTTTGTGTGTGTTTAGTGCAAATGTGATCATATATGGATTTGATATTATATGTCATTTTGATTGAATCGTTATATGGCGCATTATCACCACCTACTCAGAAGTTATCCGTTATTGAAAATTCGTTCTCATAAACAGGTTGTATCAGAATGACGAATACTTTGCAAAATACTTTTTGGGTGGAAAACAGCATCATTTGTCGTATATTTGCACACAGATTTGAAGATGAAAACGTTTAATAATATAATTCTGTACAACAAGCGGTTTTCCAGCACAGACAATGCATTTGCTTGCATTTGCCATTGATGGGAATCTTAAAGACCTCGTCAGTAATTAGCAAAATGCAGTATGGATACATCTAACCATAATAAATATTTTCGCATAAAATGCCAAACCTGTTTTGCGGCTTCTCGCATGAATTGTTTCGCTGCATCTGACCAAATTGCTGGAACGGTCAAAATCCAATGGACGTCGTTAGGAGTTATGCCAGACACAGCATTAGATAAAACCGACATGAAATGGTCTTTAAGAAAACGAATGGCAGCACTAAAAATATCCATGGCAGACATACTCCGACCCTGTGCGTCTTTGAGTTTCAGACCCCGACCCAATCGTCTGACAGGACGTGCAAACTGAAATATAAATAAAGAAAACGGGAATTAATGATAATAAAATTACATTCGTTGTGAAAATATCAATGCAATATGTTATTCCCCCGTAACGTTTAATTCGCCCCAGTGCTACAGCCATATCTATCTTTAATTCTTTCCAACTGGATTTGTCGTCGACTGAATAGTAAATAATGATACGGGGCATACTATGCAAATAATATTCATTGTGAAAATATCCGTTCAGATTATTTCATTTGTCTGGTAAAGTCTTTTACTGGCTGTCGGAGCAACATTTATTATTTTTCTTTAATCTTTTACACCAATTGGTTTCAAAGTCATACAATAAAAGATAGATGTGTGTGCCTAATAGAATATCAGTTAAAGATGTTTTAGCGTAGGTAAACGCGAACAAAGCAGTAACGTACTACAATAACCTAAGATATTGCTACGGGTATTTAAGGACATGGACAACATCTTATCAGGAGACCTAACCAGCATTCTATAGCAATATTACTAAGTATTATTCATTATATTATCTAAATTAAAATGCATATTCATTGAAATTTCGAAAAATGTGGCATTGTTCGCCATTTTGATATGTATGTGATCATTTTATGACAAGTGCAGCCGTGTTCCTAAAATCTTTACCAGGGGAAACATCTATAAAGTTCAGTGGCACCCAGTGCTAGACAAACATGAAAACACACACGAACGGGACTCAAAACGATTTCACGATTTTTAGAATATATGTACATTCTCATGTATAGGTACAAAATATGTACAGGTTACACGTGTGATATCTTGGTTATATACGAGGAATTACTTTCAGTTTGCATATATATAACATTAGGATCAGTATTGTGTACCTCAGACTCTTCAGTTTTCATTTCTCGATAAAGACTCATCTTGAATCTTCTAAAGAATCGCCAACCATCTTCCTTTTCATCTTCCACTAGATCATTGTAATCTGATTCAGCCGCAAACCCAAATGATCTGAATTTTCCAACCTTGTCGAACAAGATCGATGTTGGAGCTACATATATACGAAATATAAATTCAAATTCTTAAGACTCCTTTCATTAAATAAAGATGCTATATATATTGAATATAAAACATGATAAGGAATATATAAATTAGAAGATTTCAAATATCAATTACAAGATATTGAACATTAACTGCAAAATATAGTAACATCTATATCATTGACAGGGGGGGAAAAGAAATCACAAGATTTTAAGATACATAACACGAACTTTGCAAATCATATAATTTGCAATATTGCCACGTTTGATATATAGTCTCATTCTCAGTGTTTTAAGGCGTACCTTTGTATGAAGCAAAATTTGATTCTTTATCTCTCCACTGCTGGTTTGTGTAAATTTTCAATGGATCTTTGATGAAATCATCCCTGAAAGAGTACGCATAACCAGAATACGTGGTACCGAAGTCTATGGCCGCAACGACCAAATGCTCCCCTTCTCGCCGAGCCATTTTCAGGGAATAAGGAGCTGGAGTATTCAGAAAAAATGTCCTGTAATATGAAAACGTTTACAGGTGAATTGAAATAATAAGATATGTTTTCCCCTTTAATGTCACTTTTTAACATGACTGCAAATGTATTAAAACTGACATAAGTGACATGATATATGACACACGTTTTTTAGTTATTTAAATGTTGGATAGTGTTATCACAAACATATGAGCATTTAAATCCAGAGGTCAAGTACTTCCCTGGGATATTGATCGCAATATCTTATCAACGTCCCAGTGGGAAATGTGCTATGTACATTCTCCTGTGTAGGTACAAAAATGTATATACGATGAATTACTTTCAGTTTGCATATATATAGCATAAGTATCATTAGTTCATGGAATAATATCAATAATAACCCACAGATAACAATTATAGAGAAGATACATATTTGACATTATTAAACATTATTTAAACACACTTTCAACAGTATGAAATCAATACCGAAAAATCTACTTTCGTTTACTATATAGATCACAGAGGAGTAATTATTTTAGGTGAGTCAGCTAACATGAAAAAAATACTTTTGATTATGAATATGAATGTTATTTCAAAATGGGTATGAATACATAATTATTATCAAGGGGAAACTTTTTACGAAATATGTATAGGTTGATATTAACTGTTACATGTCCATGTACTTTTCAGATCTATAACGAAGGGTACAATGTTTATAACGATGATCCTTGTCACTGACAATCATTTAAAGATTAACATACCTTCTTATTAGCTTCAAACACACTAGTCGCGTAAGACATCCTTTTTCTTGTATCAGACTCTATGCGTTCAGGTTTCGGTCCTGTGTATCCATTCTTAAACATCCGGGTTGTGACTGTGCCATACATAAACACGAGTGTGCTCTATGATTTGATTTGTTTAACAGTTATCGCCCTTTGATTACAAAATTACCTTTGGAAAGAGCGGGCTAAAGTTAGCAGTGGATGCGTTATTCAGACAACGAAGCCGATGCCAGCATCGGATTTTGGATGAAGTTTTTTTATGTTCAAATGATATTTTTCTTTTAAAATATTATAGGAGATTCAAATAATGAATCTGCCGTCAAATGTCTTCTTCTTCTCGTATTCTGTTAAATAAACGCGATTTATGGAATTTTTTATATAAATCGAGTATTGTTATGGTCTTCTCATTGTTCAAAACATAAAAATTAATCCGAAAATTTCACAGAATACATGGAACTACATTTTGCTTCGTGGCTGCTATGATGGTTACTACATATAAGATCGTGCCAAAAACTGTGTTATAACACTTTTCCGCGAAAACGGTTGTTCACTTTGCGGTGTCACTCCAATGTAAAAACAAGAAAAATATGTTTTATTATAATTATTATACAATGCTTTAAAGGGACTAAATGGCTAGATTTCCACTTAAATAATATATAAAAAAGGGTATACGATTTAAAATGATGTAAAAAGTTATGTACTTTATGTTAATTATACATTTCAAAAGTGTCCATAACAATTTGTTAAAATTTAATGAAAAAAAAATAAAATAAATATGATCAACCTAGTAGCTATTTCATATTATTATTTTTCGATGTGTGTAAACAAATACCTATGCGTACCTATGCGCATGCGCGATGCGGGAAATTGGAAACATCATAACAAAGATGGCGAACACCCGATCTAAGTGGAAGGGTTCTGAATCAGTTTTAACCGAGAGCACGAAGAAACGAAGAATCGAGAACGTGATTTTAACTTCACAAAGACGAACACGTATCTTAGAGACAGAGCAAGCAGATGGCATCAGTTAAATAAGACCGAAGGGATTAAAACAGACCCTCCTTTGGCCAAGCTAATGCCTTGAACAGGTTAGTTGACAGCACTGGACTTCGATGTTTCGTAGATCAACTGTCGTGTACGCCCAGATGATGACTTGATAGTACTTGTTGGTACATAATTATCATAAATGGTAACAACTGATATCGAGATTAAGCTTAAGAAAGGTCACGTAGTGTTAACACGGCATGAATCGCTTGGTATTGGCCTCCACAATTCAGAAATGGGCATACAAATCGAAGGGGGCGCCCAAGAGGGGATTTTGACATTTTGTCAAATTAATCGTATTATACCAGAAAGTAAACTTGATGACTTTATGCTGCCTGTATATTACACATTGAGTTTACATTGTGTTATTAATATTCCGTTGTACAGTTTTGAAAGCAAGCCTGAGATCTACATGTAGAGCGTCTGGTCATAAAGAAACTGAAGCCATCCAGCCACTACGGACGACACAATTACTAGTCGCTCTTAGGTATGTTTCATAGTAAATTAATTACTACGTAATCCTAGAGGCCATTAATTAGCAAATATTTATATAAATCATTAGCATTTGGATGCGAAGGAAGAACATTATTTATTTATTGAGTCGTACAATTAGAAAGTCGTGGAATAGTTTCTGTCGATGCTTATTTAACATTCAAAATTCTCATAATTATACAACACAAGTCATGTATCACTGTAAACTGTTATTACGTTGATTTGCATATTGATATAGATATATGTACGTATATAGGCGTCAAGTTTGATTACATGTTCTGGTCTATGTAGTATATGACATCTTGTAATCAGTTTAAAAACATAACCAATTCCTATATTGGTTTGTAATCAGATACCACCAACCGATCAATTTTCGATAACATTTTTTTTTTCTAATTAAAGAGGCTTGCCCGCAGAGAGATCAGAAAAATTGGCTAATAGAAAAAGATTTTTTACACATGACAGATTGTTGGAATTGTTGAGTTTTTCATTTTATTTTCCTTATAAAACGCTGAAAAGTGATATTAAAACCTCATTTTTTAAATATTATTTATTTAATCGCAACCCGCAATAAGTCCCCGCTATAAAGTGGAGTCTAATTTGATTGACATATCAAAGAAACAAGCACATGCACAGTGCCGCACAGTGATAACTTCAAAGGCAGCGGCGATTTACAAAGAAGATTTGCCGTTATATTTCATACATTTCCCTCTCAGGTTGAGTTTTAAAACGTCTTTTAAATACATATTCTGTAATTGTTTTCAAGAAATAAGGTTGGAAAGCCTCTAATTTTGTCACATAGAAACATGTACTGAAGTTTATTTAGTGATCGGAGATGTGCCGTTTATCGGTCCGTCTGCGGGTAAGCCTCTTTAAAATGAATGGATTTGAAATATTGTTTTTGTTTAGCAGCTACGTGTCAATAAGAGATTTTTTGTAATTAATATTTTGAATCTGAAAAAGTGAATCAATCAGTTTTGACCACTATAATTCATGCATGAGCTGCATGCATGTGTAGCGGGACTGGACTGGGTCGATCATCAGTGACCAGGTAGCTCAATTGGTAGAGCATCCGACTGGTGTTCGGAGGTCCGGGTTGGAACCCCGGTCTGGCCGCTTACGTTACATTTTCTCCTCTCCTGTTAAACATGTATACATCCTCTACTGTTAACACTCGTTGAAAATTGCTGAATTCCTAGTGTATTTGGTAAGATATTGTGCAATATTGGGAATTGAAAAAACTTCTGGAGTATCAATTTTGTGAATTTAGTAAAATTTTTTTTTTTTTTTTGCATTATATATTGATACTGATTGTTTCACCAAATTAATGTAATAACACCATAATTAGTAAAGTTATTTCCCATCTTTATGTGCTTCATTTATTTGACGTCTTCGATACCACATTATGATGTCACATATACAATATCATGCCTTAAGATGGTATTAGGCCTGAAAACAATAGCGAAACACAATATATGTTGTCTTGAATTTACATTTTTCAACTATTGATACTGGTATACTTATTTAAGACCCAGCAGAAGCCTTGATTGTGTGTAGAGGCCTTGAATGTGTGTTGAGAAAATGTTGACAGGCAAATTATTTGATGAAAAATCAGACAAAATATCCTGAAGAGCCATCTTTGCATGATAAAAAATGACTGCTATGTTTCAATATAAGGCATGATTATGATATTGCCAATTTTGCACATTTTGTTGGTTTGTGTAACTGGAAATTACATTGATTTTGTGTAAGAAAATATCTTTTTTTCTTCTTATAGATATCACAGGATTTATAACACAAAAGTTCTCGGAGGACAATAGTGCCGTACAAGGTGGAAAGGACATACCAACACATCCAGGGACTCATCAATCTGATAGTGGCCAACAGAATAACGGATAGAACTGGAATATCTAAACCAAAACCCTTGCATTAAATAGATCCCAGAAGATTCAAACTCCTAGCCCATGTTCCTCCACCATCTACTGCCCAAATGGTTTAGGAGAAGAAATCCCAATTAAGATGAATTGGAGTAATTGAAATTTTGAGACTAATCACGTTCCAGAGACTATTACTTTTGAATATCTGTCCTTACGTTTAGTAGCTGACCTGGTCCGAAGGACCAAGGTGAGTATGCCATACTGAGGCGTCCGGCATTCGTTTGTCAACATTGTGAACACAATATTTGAATAACTTGAGTAAATATCAGAATATACCAAATGATAAAACTTTATACGCAGCCATATATCGATAAGATCTCGGACAACTTCAAAAATAGAAATTATTGGACAGTAGTTTGCAGAGTTATTGCCCTTTGTAATGGTCTTATTATTAACTTTTTTTTAGTGCACTGGTCAGAATGGAAACTCTTTTAAAAATTCTACTAGTCCTGAACAATTAAATGGATTTGATGAAATTTGGTCAGGAGAATTATGTGGCAATGTTATATGTTGCATAAATGAAGTGTCATCATCATCTGAGTGGCACCTTTCGGGGCACAATAAGAGAATTACCCAGTATAGCAAAAAAAAAGATTAAACTCATTTTTTTTTCAAGAATTACATCTAGTCCACTTGTAGTTTGAACCATTGTTGGGAGAGGTAGTTCAAAAGTAGAAAAATGTTTGAAATGTAACTTAAATTTGAGTATTTTGCCATCATTACTGAATTATCCAGGTTAGCGATGCAGGCCCTCTGGGCCTTTATATTAGTTTATTGGTATAATGTTACTATAATAGCTTAGCTGTTATCCATTCCATAAATGTCATATGATAATCAGTGCAGCCTTAATTTCAAAATTTATATAATCTCAAGAGACCAACAACATTGTCTGGTCTGAAATTTAAATGCTATAGTCAAAAATGATTATTCATAGCTGTACATGTGTGCACTATTGAAATATTCATGTTAACACTCACAAGTAATTCATAAACTCTCAAAATTCATTGATGTCAACACCCACTAGTGCTCAATAGCCTTTAATGTCAACACGCACTAGTACTCAATAGTCATGGATGACAACACTCACTAATACTCAATAGTCATTTATGTCAATACTCACTAATACTCAATTGTCATACAGTCTTTAATGTCAACACTCACTAGTACTCAATAGTCACGGATGACAACACTCACTAGTACTCGATAGTAACATATGTCAACACCAACTAATACTCAATAGTCATTTATGTCAACACTCACAAATACTCAATAGTCATGTATGTCAACACTCCATAATACTCAATAGTCATTGATGTCAACACTCAATTATCACTGATGCCAACAACTGTCATTGATGTTAAGTCACTAGTCAATGCTTACATCTGAGCAAGACAATAAATACAATAAATACAATGTGGTAAATTCTTTATTTGCATGTTTGACTTTTCTCAGTGTTTTCTATATCAAAACTATTTGTGAGACAAATTGTACTGTGCATTTACTGTTTTGTGTATTATCAACATCATAAGTCACTGTTCTGTTGATATTCTGATAAATTAGGGTTGCATCTTTATTAGGTCACCTGAGATGAAAGTATGAAGTGACCTATTCTAACTGACTTTTGTCCGTCGTCTTGCGTTGTTTGTCTTTAAACAATTTGTCAGTAAGCTTTCATGGTCAAAAGGTCAACCAAAACTGTGGATTACATAGGGACCTGAGGGGCAGGGTCAAATTGACTAAAATTTAAAAGATCTCAGCTCCCAGATATTTTTTTTATATTTATTTTATTTTTAAGACATTATCAATACATAAATACATAAAAGTCACACACACAAACGCACATCGATTCCAGTATGACTGGTTTGTTATCAACATATATAGTCTTAATATCATCTTCAATGTCATCATTACTTATATTTTTCATCATCATAGTCTCATCATCCTACTTAAACATTAAAATCATCATCGTAATACTAATCATCATCATACTAATCGTCATCATCAACATACTCATCCCCATCATCATCATCATCATAATTTATATAGGGAGATCAGCATTTGTTTTGATTTCTATTGAAATTCATTCCAACTTCATTAATATTATCAGCATGTGATGACAGCCTGGTGGCATGCACATGTTGGCCCTGACTGACCTTCTGGGCTGATGGGCGAGGCTAAAAAGGGTCAATTAAATTGAATATTTCAAAACTCAGGTGACCATTAAGGCCAATGGGCCTCTTGTTTTACATAAGCCAGTATCGTTGAAAACTGATGCATATGAAATATTGTAAATAAAACAAAAGTTTTCCATGAATTCAATAATTTATTTTGGTTTCATATCAAACTTTTTCACTGCACAGGTGTTAAAACAACTTCCTTGAAATAAGATAATTCAGCTTATGTGTATGGGCAAACAGACAAGGTGATTATGAATAAAATGCTTAAATTTTCACGTTTTCTATATTTTCTTGACCTTGACCTCTACCCATATATAGTTAGACTGCATGCTCTGCTGACTTGCCAATCAAGATGCTATTGAGGTTGACTGAAATACAAGAACATGTAACATATAAATGAACATAATTGTACATGTAGGTAAACTTGAGAATAGTCCAATTCCTCAATCCATGACTGTCATTGAGACTGTCAGCTAATCATTGAATTATTAAAACAGTATGGACATCAGTTTTGTGAATTAAATATCTCATTTATATCGATGATAAATTGATATAAATGAGATAATATATTATTGATATAAATGAGATAATCAACAGTACTCCTATCCATCTTTTACCATGTATCATTGTTATCCATTTGTTAACATACATATTTAATTATATAATTCATCAAATAACGTACAAGACTTTCAACAACATTTTAACTACAATCATTAAACAGAAGCAAAGTTAAGTGCAAAAACTACTAACTCAATGAAGGTTCCGATTTTTAATTAGGATGTCAATCTGAAAGGCCGATGGAATTCAAACAGTCGAATAAATTAAAATTTTCCTGGTAAAACTAAATTACTTTTTCTTATATCTAGACCTACAGTTTGTGTATTGCACACAGTGCAATCAATTTACAATGTCGATCTCCATTAATCAGATTTAAATCGAATTCACATTTTGGTAGGCCTAACACGTTAGTGATCGGCCTTTTTTTTTTTGTATGTTACAACAGAGACATATATTGTATAACTGTTACGTCGTCGAAGCACTTACGGTCATACAAAATAGCAATTCCAATTTGAGTTTACACTTCGATTTCTTACTTTGGGACGATATTGAATTGAATGAACACTTCAAAGATGAATAATAATAATATTTTCGTAGTTCACAAAAAACGAAACGAAGTCCCCTTTGGAGGCCCCATTGCCGAATGTCAAAATTTCACATGCTACTTCTGAGGGTTATTACGTACTTTTATCTGTTTGAGCTCTCAATCAACAATAGTGAATAACGATTGGTATTCCTAGAGACCGTATAAGCCATCCGATTGCAAAGTAATCACATGTTCTACATCCACGTGACAAATGTTTACACTTATCTCGATTCCATTTTCGTCGGGTGAAAGCGAGGATACCGAAATCATGTGACGCACTCGGCTCTCTCCGATGTAAACATTGCCAATATTTCACAAAAAGTGTCATAATTTTGTAAACAATCTAATTTCAAGTATCACAACGCTTTCCGGAAATCAAATGCATGTAGAAATTATTGAAATCTAACCATTTAGTCCCTTTAACAGACAAAATGAAAAATAGTTGTGATATGAATATAAGGAGTAAAATCTATTTTCAACATTCATAAGGTCATAACAACATTGGTTATCTGGACATATTTATTGTTAATCGCTAACGCGATTTATGGAATATGGCAAGAAGCCAATGCTAGTATTACCTCATGAATGTTAAAAAAAATTCCACCTGCTTCGTTTGCTTGACGACCCTTTTAACTACGATTTAAAGCAAAATTGTTGAAAAATTGCATGAAAGCTTTTTGCTACATTTAAAGGGGTCAATTTGGCTCTATTAATATAAACGACTTCTTCTCTGAAACCAAGCAAAGGATATCGCTCCTATTTGCCTGGTAGCATCACTATGGGGTGAGGATTCAAAATTGTACAAATGGTGGGGCTGACCCCCTGGGGGCCTGGGGGCCTGGGGGCCTGAGGGCGGGGCCAAAATGGGTCAATATACCTATATTTATATCAACGACTTCTTCTCTGAAACCAAGCAATGGATATTGCTCATATTTGCCTGGTAGCATCACTATGAGATGGGGATTCAAAATTGTACAAATGGTGAGGCTGACCCCACGGGGGCCTGAGGGGCGGGGCCAAATGTGGTCAATTGGGCTATATTGATATAAACGACTTCTCCTCTGAAACCGAGCAATGGATATTGCTCATATTTGCCTGGTAGCATCAGTATGGGGTGGGGATTCAAAATTGTACAAATGGTAAGGCTGACCCCACGGGGGCCTGAGGGGCGGGGCCAAGAAGGGTCAATTTGGCTATATTGATATGAACAACTTCTCCTCTGAAATCGAGCAATAGATATTGCTCGTATTTGACTGTGAGCATCCCTTTGGGGCCAGGATTCAAAATTGTACAAATGGTGGGGCCGACCTACCTGGGGCCTGAGGGGCGGGGCCAAAAGGGGTCAATTTGGCTAAATTGATATAAACAACTTCTTCTCTGAAACTAAGCTATGGATATCGCTCATATTTGCCTGCTTCAACCCCCGGGGTAGGGATTCAAAACTGTATAAATGACAGAGCTGACCCCCGGGGAGCTAAGAGGCGGGGCCAAAAGGGGTCATTTTGGCAGAATTGATATAAACAACTTCTTCTCTGAAACTAAGCAATAGATATATCACTCACATTTGTATGGTAGCATGGTCATGGGGTGGGGATTCAAAATTGTACAAATGTTGGGGTTGACCCCCAGGGGTCGGAGGGGCGGGGCCAAAAGGGGTCAATTTGGCTATATTAATATAAACGACTTCTTCTCTGAAACCAAGCAAAGGATATCGCTCCTATTTGCCTGGTAGCATCACTATGGGGTGAGGATTCAAAATTGTACAAATGGTGGGGCTGACCCCCTGGGGGCCTGGGGGCCTGGGGGCCTGAGGGCGGGGCCAAAATGGGTCAATATACCTATATTTATATCAACGACTTCTTCTCTGAAACCAAGCAATGGATATTGCTCATATTTGCCTGGTAGCATCACTATGAGATGGGGATTCAAAATTGTACAAATGGTGAGGCTGACCCCACGGGGGCCTGAGGGGCGGGGCCAAATGTGGTCAATTGGGCTATATTGATATAAACGACTTCTCCTCTGAAACCGAGCAATGGATATTGCTCATATTTGCCTGGTAGCATCAGTATGGGGTGGGGATTCAAAATTGTACAAATGGTAAGGCTGACCCCACGGGGGCCTGAGGGGCGGGGCCAAGAAGGGTCAATTTGGCTATATTGATATGAACAACTTCTCCTCTGAAATCGAGCAATAGATATTGCTCGTATTTGACTGTGAGCATCCCTTTGGGGCCAGGATTCAAAATTGTACAAATGGTGGGGCCGACCTACCTGGGGCCTGAGGGGCGGGGCCAAAAGGGGTCAATTTGGCTAAATTGATATAAACAACTTCTTCTCTGAAACTAAGCTATGGATATCGCTCATATTTGCCTGCTTCAACCCCCGGGGTAGGGATTCAAAACTGTATAAATGACAGAGCTGACCCCCGGGGAGCTAAGAGGCGGGGCCAAAAGGGGTCATTTTGGCAGAATTGATATAAACAACTTCTTCTCTGAAACTAAGCAATAGATATATCACTCACATTTGTATGGTAGCATGGTCATGGGGTGGGGATTCAAAATTGTACAAATGTTGGGGTTGACCCACCCCCCCCCCCCCCCCCCCCACAAATGTTGGGGTTGACCCCCCCCCCCCCCCCCCCCCAGGGGACTTAGGGGTGGGGCCAAAAGGGTCAATTTGGCTAACTTGTATTTTAATGTCACCTTGACCAAGGTGAACAAATGTAAAATGTCTTCAAAATCTGTTGATGTGGTCGATATAGTCAACAAGTTACAGAAAAACAATATCACCTTGCTTTTTTGATATTCAGAACGGTATCCGTCTTTGCCAAAAATATTTAGTGACATAAATGTAAACAAATTTCTAGATATCTTATGCACCGAGTATGGTTGGTAACAAGACTTGTGGTAGCGTCATAAAACTAACTATTGATGACTAACGTTCCTATGACCCAGATTGAACTATTTAACCCCAGGATCAAGTAGGGGGTCGGACCCTGAGGTTTAATATTTCATTTTGGGTCAAAGAAACGTGTCCAGCCCTTACGGTTACAACAAGACCTGATATCTTTCTAGTGGTGCTGGCTGTAAAACAAACAATCAAAAACAAAAACAAAAATAACAACGTATATATAGACCAAGATCGAACTACTTTACATTATGACAAACGGAAACATCTGTATACATTCTACTTTTAAGATCTGACCCCCCAACTCAAAATCTGTGTAAAATAATAAAAATAATAATTCGTCTTTTCGTTGTTGCGCCCATCAATAATTGTGTTTTTACCTTTAATTAGCTTTATTGGTTTTCGGGCCTAACCAATACCGTATGATATAGGATAGTTTTGGGTAACAACATTAGCAGTTAACCTTTGAACGTTTGTACAGTAAAAGTTACTATTTGATACATGTAGAACGCAAAAAAAAAGCGTTTAATAAATAGTAAACCTGTCACGTTAGTAAACAATACTTCTATTGAAAATGAAATACAGAAAACGATACACATTAATGAAGATAACTCTCTGAAACCTATTTCAGCATTACAAATTCATGACTTTCATAAACAAAAACAAAAATGTTGAAAATGTAAAGCACAACATGAGGCGTAAAGAAGATGCACTTTTTAATTTGCGAAAACAATACATAAGTAAAAAGATTTTACTCTACATGAAAGCAATATGTTTTCCAAGCTACATTATCTAATGGTCATTAATTTGCGAATACAATATATAAATAAGCAATTGCAACACTGTCCATAAAACATCGCGGTCCTTTGTTCTTTGTTAAATGTTCTGCCCTGGTCACGCTAACCACCGATGATCTTGTTTCCTAATTGCATTGTCTTCCACCCTTTTGCCGCTGCAAAGAAAGACATCAGTCATTATTATTACTGTGTTAAATAAATTGTACTATGTAAAATGGAACAACAGCAAACCGACGGAATTTAATGAGCGAAAAGTTCTCAAATGCAATAACAGAATAGCCTGGGTGATTAATTCTCGATCAGTTAGATTTGGTGTTAATGACCTAGAATGCTTTATAACATATCATGTTTGTGTGTAAATTTTATTCATGGTTTGGAGCTTTCAATTTTTTTCTCGTGATTAGCCCAATTCAACAATAAATAAAAGTAATAATTCAACTATATTCGTTGTATTCATATTCGTGGGTGGCATATGAAAGTCATGATTCTATTTAGTTACTGGCAGAGCTTTTAAAATCATAATCATCCAACAAAAGAGCTAAAATAAATATATATGCATGTGCTGTCTCAGCAAACTTGAGCGTTGATGTACCCCTAGTCAAGACACCGAACTGACGTCATATCAAAATAATGTGATCGACAATGTATCTACAATCAAGAGACTTATACATGCACAATTAATGGTAAATCAAAAGGCATCATGGTGCACCCATCTACAAACCACATACATTGTATTGATACAATCGACAAACGTAAGGCACCAAAATGACGTCGTAATTATGACAAGTGATCTAAAATGCATCTACAATCGACATATTAATGTGACTTATGATGAGAACGCGGGACACGAAAATTGCGTCATATTTATGACATGTGATCTAAAATCCATCTACAATCCAGAGACGCATACAGTTATTGGGGAACCCCACAAGGCGTAGCGATGATGTCATATCTATGTTAAATGTATTCCTATTCCAGATTTGTCTTGTAGTCATTGATTAACACTAGCCATATGAATAGATGAAGGACAATAACACCTGGAGTGTCACTAAATGTCAGATACCAGTTACAGTGAATATCGTGTCATAAAAAACTGAAAAGTAATTATGACAACAGTATGAGGATAAGTTAAGATACGCGAATGAAGGATGAATGTAAAGGAGGAACAAGAAGGACAAAGATGTCAGTCACGTACGTGTTAAAATTATGCAGTTGAACATAATGTACATCCCTCCAAGCTGTTGGCATGGTTGTTTGTTAATACCGACGATGCGGTACCCCTTGATGGAGTCCACTAGGTGATCAATGGCAGCCTTCTCAGTGGATGTGACGGTTGGAGCTGGTGTGCCGACGTCATTTCCTTCTGTACCGTCTTTTAAGTTCGCACCTGGGTTGTGAAAACTGTATATTTAAGCATAAAACATAAAACGAATGGCATACAAAAGTTCTTTAATTGCATTTGTACTTAATATATATTTTATATAACATAGTATCACAAATGACAAAGGAAGACAACTGACACGTGCCCTGACCGGGCCTCGAACTCACGATCTACGGCACCCAATCGCCTAGCCAGAAATGCAAACAGCTAATACCGTTGCGCCACATAGGCGTTCTTAAAAAAGGAACGTTTCAATGGCGCAGTGATGGTCGGCCCGATACCCTGATTATGATCATTGTGGAAGTCGTCTATAAGATTATATGAATACCTGAATCGCAATGTATTAACATACATGGATACGAATTGTACATATATTATAAATATTTCTCTCGGTAACAACTACGGCAGGAAATTCAAATCTATATCTTCGGATCACTAACACATAGTGTATATATTTTATATATAAATAATATCAATAGTATATCATACCAATGTATGTACTTACCCTTGTTGGTTTCATCAACATTCCTTAAATTAATTTTCCCATAGAAAGCATTATAAGAGTGGCTAATCAGTTAGTTCGGGCCCCTTACAGGGCTTCACGGGCAACATTTTGTTTTTATTATACCTCAGACTTGTATCACAGCTTCTGATTAGTGAAAACCATGTCACGTGATTAAAAACATTCGTTATGTCACCCTCTCGTGAGCCCTCCAAAATCGTTATGTCACCCTCTCGTGAGCCCCAACTCGGAACTCTCTTCCGTAACGTCTTCAAAAGTAGTCGAATCAGAGAAGTTCCGAGTATTCTGCTTGACAACAACAATGGCTGCCGGCGGACGCTATCGTCTGCCAACAGAGGAGGAATTGGCGAAATTATTGCAAGAAAAGGATTCTAAAAACACCAAAAGGGTCATCAATGTGGCCGTGGATTCCTTTAGACATTTCCTATCTGCAACAGGTAGGCCTAGACCAAAGGATTGTGAAAACTTCGACGTCCATACATTGAAAGTTCAACTGGGAGAATTTTATGCCGGGTCCAGAAAGACGATGGGGTACCTCTTAAAAACTTTTCTTAAAAACTGTTGATAGTAATAAATAAACTTATTGATACCAAAATTAATTCACTTATGTTTTTTTCGGTATAATAAAACAATTACTGCCCTTGTTCCGAGTTGACATGAATATTTGCCCACCCTTGAGGTGTCATGTCACCCTCGGGCTACGCCCTCGGGTGACATGACACCTCTCGGGTGGTCAAATATTCATGTCAACCCGGAACAAGGGCAATAATTGTATAATATGTCACCCAAATAGTATTCACTAACATCTACATTCCGTGATGTATTTTCCTTAATGACATTAGTAAATAAAAAAACAAATCTACGTATATTAGACTGCGTACTGCAATTTACCGTGATCCGGTCGTGTGTAAAGACATATAGTGATTTTTCCATGTCAACAATCACACTGCCCTATCTCAAATATATGCCTCGGAGGATTGTACAGAAGACACAAAGCATTCAGCACATTACAAAACAAATTCCGAGTTAGATACAGTAGAACCAAAATGAATTGAACTGCATCATACAACTTATGTGTTAACGCCATATGCTAGCTGATCTGAAATGAAACCTGCTTAACGTCCTTTTGGCTTCAGGTTACTAGTATAAGTTTTGATCCGATACAAAATGTTAGTATACAAGTTAAGTTTGAGAACAGGAACTAAATGACATTAAAGCAAAGTGTATTTATCGCCAACCCGAACAAAACCCCGTCAGACCATGAATTCTCTGACATTTCTTTGTAAATACCATGCAGTTATTAATGCAAGACTTCTGTAAGGAAAATGGTAGATACTGAGATTAGGCATGACTACCACTACGAAGGCTTCTCCTCTACTGCTATCTGTTGATTGTCATGTGGATTTCAAATGTCCAGCTCTTGTGGCCCAAAATGCCAGTCCATGAAATAGGCAATTATGTCATTAAGCCATACAAAGGTACATAATTCACACCTTGCGCTCGAGAATACGACACTTCTTGCCAACAGACGTAAATCACAGCAAAATGCATAATAATATCTCCTTACATTTTACTGGTTGTAAACACAACGCTTCAACCTTCACCACAAATGTTAATATGGCCTGAATCCACGATATGTGGATACATGTATTTTTCGCTACGTTATTAGGATCGTACAAAATAGCATGCAAAATATTGGCATATTTCAATAAAATGCAGTTTAATACAGAAGGGTCAATGAATTAAATGAATGTCATCACACAGCTGTTTCGTCATACCAGTACTCGTCAGAGATGCTGAGAGCTTCTAAGCGCTGATACATAAGAAGGAAATTCAAAACAAGTCTAACAAAATATCAAAATCTTGGTGTATCCAAAAATTCCCTGAGTGATGATCGGTTTATTACAACACCGATCTATTTAGAATTACGGATCTTTTACACCTTCTGATCCAGATTTTGACTTTTATTTTTACCTGTTTTGAAGTTTTTGTTATCGTCCACTATTAATTATTTTAGGAACTTATTAATACCATTGGTCGTCCTAGAACGACAAATCAATTATATTGCAGTTTCATTAATTGTTGGTACTCACTACTGTATCTGACGTTCATTTTGTTAAAGGTGTAAATGTCTTGGTGCCTTTTGTACAATTCTTTTTTTTAATATTTTAACACGCTTGCTACTTACAAATAGTGTACCATCCTACATACCTACAATATCCGATAAGTACTGATTCTAGTACTAAACTCAATCTTTAAAATTATTAAAGTACTTGTGTGACTTTTGTACAAATATTTAAGTTGTTAAATTTCTAATAGTATTGTGAATTACTTTGATGAACAAATTTTAATCAATAAGGCGCGAATGACAAAGTAAGAAAGTTAAAATGGATAGCGAAATCCAATAAGACATTAAACATTCATGTGAACATGGATAGAGGAATCCAATGAGACAATAGGCATCAATGTGAAAATGTATAACGAAAACGTATCCATATACATTGAAATAAAAACAGAAAATGTGGAACAATACTCGCAAAATATATGTTTTACATAAGAACGGTCAAGACGGCCTACCATCTATAATTTACGTAAATAAATCATATAAAATAAACATACAAAAGAACGTACTGATTTGAACATTTCTTATATGTTTAATCTAACAAATGAGATTAGGCAAAAAGTATCACTTTGAAATACCTTCTCCTAAACACATGTATATTTTAACCTATCTGTAATTTTATAGAGGAGACTTGCAAAAAAAAGAGAATCATAATTGGAAATTGAGAAAGGTAAAACCAGGGAAGATGCAAAGAAAAAAAGGGAAGTGACATCAAATAATAAATTAACAAAGTAATAAAATATATATTCAGAAGCGTACATAACTTTCGGTATCAAAACCAACAGTCAATTATTTTTATCAATCGAGAATAAAAATATTTTGCCGAATATTTAGGCTATAGCGCCTGTAACTTTATCATAGAAGATGTAAACGCAGCACCTACCACAAGCGATAGTTACACACAGACCAGCCACGATAACCGCCGTTAGTGCTCCCGTCGTCCGCGCCATTGTGTTTGCTGTCTTTGAAGAACCAAGTGTACAGTTCTCGGCTCCACTACATCATATATGTACCCGGTGGATTAACGATGGAAAACGTGGCAAAGCCATGCCTATCGAGGCATTGGTAGGCGGTACGTCAACTACACCACGGCAACGAGTTTAACGCCACTCCCACCTTTACTAATCACGATAGCCGGGGAAGAGTATCGCTCTTTCACAGCAGGCGTAGAGTAAAGAGCATCATCATATCGTCATCTATCACGGCATCCATTTTAACCAACATCGCCCTCTTTAACGTAAAAACAAAGTGTCAACATAATATACGAATGTTCACCTGTTAATTCTGCTGTATATTAAAGGCAGAAACGAGAAATCAAATGATCGGGTGACGTGGTCAATAGCAACTCGCCTTTTACAAGACTGGTGTTTTAAGCCAATTAAGCCAATCCAAACCTACAACTTGGCGACATCGAATCACCACTAAAATCAAAATAACTGTTTCGTCATTATCATGATTCATTTTCTTGAACTTATATAATTTATTTTTAAAAGTAATTAGTTCATCTTAAACGTAAAACAAGTTGTAGCAGCTTACAATACCAATGACTCTTGCTTGCCCAGATGGAAGTGAGCGAGGGGTATTTCTGTGACAGAAAACCGGAGAACTCTGGGAAAAGCCACGTGTTCGGATAAGTGACCCCATAACTATTCATATGTGATCGAGGAATATAATTCCAGCAGCTCAGGCGAAATTAAGGCTAATGTGTTACCGCTTTACCACCATACTATACTATGTGAAAGGTACGTATATGAACAAACAAACAAACAAACAAACAAACAAACAAGCAAATCTTATATGTGAAAGTTGCCTGTGTTACCACTATGCCCCCTTTATAGGAGAATTCAACCACCATTGTTCATCTGATTTTGATCCCAAAAGGCATTAAGCAAATAAACCAAGATTGCCTCAATGTCCAATATCAACATTGATATACATGTACTACTTATATAAAAATTATATAATGACACAATCACATCATATAATAACGCAAGCTCATAATATAATGACACAATCACATCATATAATGACACAATCACATCATATAATGACACAATCACATTATATAACGCCACAATCACATCATATAATGACATAAACACATCACATTATGACACAATCACATTATATAATGACACAATCACATTATATAATGCCACAATCACATCATATAATGACATAAACACATGACATTATGACACAATCACGTCATATAATGACATAAACACATTATATAATGACACAATCACATTATATAATGACACAATCACATTATATAATGCCACAATCACATCATATAATGACATAAACACATCAAATTATGACACAATCACATTATATAATGACACAATCACATTATATAATGCCACAATCACATCATATAATGACATAAACACATCACATTATGACACAATCACATCATATAATGACATAAACACATGACATTATGACACAATCACATCATATAATGACACAATCACATCATATAATGACACAATCACATCATATAATGACACAATCACATTATATAATGACAAACACATCATATAATGCCACAATCACATCATATAATGACAAACACATCATATAATGACACAATCACATCATATAATGACACAAACACATCATATAATGACAAACACATCATATAATGACACAATCACATCATATAATGACAAACACATCATATAATGACACAATCACATCATATAATGACACAAACACATCATATAATGACAAACACATCATATAATGACACAATCACATCATATAATGACAAACACATCATATAATGACACAATCACGTTATATAATGACACAATCACATCATATAATGACACAAACACATCATATAATGACACAAACACATCATATAATGACACAAACACATCATATAATGACACAAACACATCATATAATGACACAAACACATCATATAATGACACAATCACATCACATAATGACACAAACACATCATATAATGACACAAACACATCATATAATGACACAAACACATTATATAATGACACAATCACATCATATAATGACACAAACACATCACATAATGACACAAGCACGTCATATAATGACATAAACACATCATATAATGACACAAACACATCATATAATGACACAAACACATCATATAATGACACAAACACATCATATAATGACACAAACACATTATATAATGACGCAAACACATCATATAATGACACAAACACATATAATGACACAAACACATTATATAATGACACAAACACATCATATAATGACACAAACACATCATATAATGACACAAACACATCATATAATGACACAAACACATCATATAATGACACAAACACATTATATAATGACACAAACACATTATATAATGACACAATCACATCATATAATGACACAAGCTCATAATATAATGACACAAACACATCATATAATGACACAATCACATCATATAATGACACAAACACATCATATAATGACACAAACACATCACATAATGACACAAGCACGTCATATAATGACATAAACACATCATATAATGACACAAACACATTATATAATGACACAAACACATCATATAATGACACAAACACATCATATAATGACACAAACACATCACATAATGACACAAGCACGTCATATAATGACATAAACACATCATATAATGACAAACACATCATATAATGACACAAACACATCATATAATGACACAAACACATCATATAATGACACAAACACATTATATAATGACACAAACACATTATATAATGACACAATCACATCATATAATGACACAAGCTCATAATATAATGACACAAACACATCATATAATGACACAATCACATCATATAATGACACAAACACATCATATAATGACACAATCACATCATATAATGACACAAACACATCATATAATGACACAATCACATCACATAATGACACAAACACATCATATAATGACACAAACACATCATATAATGACACAATCACATCATATAATGACACAAACACATCATATAATGACACAAACACATTATATAATGACACAAACACATCATATAATGACACAGACACATCATATAATGACATAAACACATCATATAATGACACAAACACATCATATAATGACACAAACACATCATATAATGACACAATCACATATAATGACACAAACACATCATATAATGACACAAACACATCATATAATGACACAATCACATCATATAATGACACAAACACATCATATAATGACATGAACACATCATATAATGACATGAACACATCATATAATGACACAAACACATCATATAATGACACAATCACATTATATAATGACACAAACACATTATATAATGACACAAACACATCATATAATGACACAAACACATCATATAATGACACAAACACATCATATAATGACATAAACACATCATATAATGACACAAACACATCATATAATGACACAAACACATCATATAATGACACAAACACATTATATAATGACACAAACACATCATATAATGACACAAACACATTATATAATGACACAATCACATCATATAATGACATGAACACATCATATAATGACACAAACACATTATATAATGACACAAACACATTATATAATGACACAAACACATTATATAATGACACAAACACATCATATAATGACACAAACACATTATATAATGACACAAACACATCATATAATGACACAAACACATCATATAATGACATGAACACATCATATAATGACACAAACACATCATATAATGACACAAACACATCATATAATGACACAAACACATCATATAATGACACAAACACATCATATAATGACATAAACACATCATATAATGACACAAACACATTATATAATGACACAAACACATCATATAATGACACAAACACATCATATAATGACATGAACACATCATATAATGACATGAACACATCATATAATGACACAAACACATTATATAATGACACAAACACATCATATAATGACACAAACACATCATATAATGACATGAACACATCATATAATGACACAAACACATCATATAATGACACAAACACATCATATAATGACATAAACACATCACATTATGACACAATCACATTATATAATGACACAATCACATTATATAATGCCACAATCACATCATATAATGACATAAACACAT
Organism: Pecten maximus; assembly: GCF_902652985.1. Lineage (NCBI taxonomy): Eukaryota > Metazoa > Mollusca > Bivalvia > Pectinida > Pectinidae > Pecten > Pecten maximus. The sequence continues at coordinate 29,568,559 of NC_047029.1, forward strand.
GACATTATGACACAATCACATCATATAATGACACAATCACATCATATAATGACACAATCACATCATATAATGACACAATCACATTATATAATGACACAATCACATTATATAATGCCACAATCACATCATATAATGACATAAACACATCATATAATGACACAAACACATTATATAATGACACAAGCACGTCATATAATGACACAATCACATCATATAATGACATAAACATATCATATAATGACACAATCACATCATATAATGACACAAGCACGTCATATAATGACACAAGCACATCACATAATGACACAATCACATCATATAATGACACAATCACATCATATAATGACACAAGCACATCATATAATGACACAAACACATCATATAATGACACAATCACATCATATAATGACACAATCACATCATATAATGACACAAGCACATCATATAATGACACAAGCACGTCATATAATGACACAAACACATCATATAATGACACAAACACATCATATAATGACACAATCACATCACATAATGACACAAGCACGTCATATAATGACATAAACACATCATATAATGACACAAACACATCATATAATGACACAAACACATTATATAATGACACAATCACATCATATAATGACACAAGCACGTCATATAATGACATAAACACATCACCTAATGACACAAACACATTATATAATGACACAATCACATCATATAATGACACAAGCACGTCATATAATGACATAAACACATCACCTAATGACACAATCACATCATATAATGACACAATCACATCATATAATGACACAATCACACTATATAATGACACAATCACATCATATGACACAATCACATCATATAATGACATAAACACATCATATAATGACACAATCACATCATATAATGACACAGACACATTATATAATGACATAAACACATCACATAATGACACAATCACATTATATAATGACACAAGCACGTCATATTATGACCAAGCACGTCATATAATGACATAACCACATCACCTAATGACACAATCACATTATATAATGACATAAACACATCATATAATGACATAAACACGTCATGTAATGACATAAACACATCACCTAATGACACAATCACATTATATAATGACATAAACACGTCATATAACGACACAGACAAATCATATAATGTCATTATATAATGACAATGCAATGTAATTAATAATAAGAAAGAAAAGAGATACCTTAGTGTATTGCCAATGTTCGATGTCTTTAAACATCTGTATGATGCAGAACGATTAGTTTTGACTATTTCTCTCAAATTGTACAAAATGCATATCAATCGTCATATTGGATATGGACATAATAGAATGTAGTTAATTGCGGTAGAGGAGCAGAGCAGTAGAACTTAATGGAACTTATTATAGCACGACATTAGTTGATCCTACAGTATAATGGTAAGAAGATTCTGTCTGGTTCCCGATAGATGTTCATATAGCATCAACAATTCAAAGGGACGACACCAACGCAATTTGGAAAACAAATAAGAGAGCGCCAATCATCGAATGCTATTCACTGGTTCTATTAAAGACTTATCTTTATTTACGTTTCTTTCTGTCTCATTTTCATCTCGTTTTCAAAATTTAGTAAACTGCGAAAGGAATCCTAAGCGTCTGACTAAGATCCATTGAACGTTCTGAGAAGTAGTGTTAGACTTCAACTCTAACCAAGTATATAAAGTTTGAGAAATATGAAGAAACTTGTTTTTAAGAAAAATTACAACAAAAATCTGTAACTGTCAAAATCCACAGCCGCCTGTCAACCATTTTGTTTTCCTGTTCAGACGAAAGATATAATGCATATTATGTTTGAGACATATCTTTCCAGCATTTCGCAGGAGACAGACGAAGAATGACTTGAGCAGCCCGCCACCTGATGGTATTTGGCTAATCAAAGAGAAGACAAATCTGAAAGAACAATATCTCTATAAAGAATAGGATCAGCGAGACTCAATACGCATTTCAAAACAATCTGTAATAAGCGGCCTTTATACATTTTTTTTTACTTAGAAAATGGTGTTGGTAGATGACTTGCATTACAGAAACTGCTACGTAATTGTTGGGGGGGGGGGGGGGGGGGGGGGGTTGTATATACAATTGTATATATAAATATATTGATTAATAATGTATATGTATATAGTCTATATATTTTAGTGTATCAGATCACAAGGAATCGGCACGAATTCCCTAATACCTATGACTATAGATGCTGGAATACATCTGCAACATGTATATGTTTAGCCGGTATTGTTATTTAATAACACAGTGGTTTATAAGAATAATGCTTTTTAACCTGATTAACTAGTCTACGACAATTGGCTGTTGCAATTTACAGGTAACTTGGTGTTTGTAATAGCTTTAACTATGCTTGATATTACCAGTAGCCGCTTCTGGAAGTAATTTGCCCACACGGTTTCCTCTTGTTAATGCCGGCCTGATTATGTACATTGTAGTTCATTATTGAAGTACGATTTTGCCTTAGTTAAGATTTGTTTTGCTTTAAATAATTCAGTTCATCAGTAGAGAGCACATATATATGGTGGGAACCATCAAAACAGCACAAACTACTTAACACACATATCATTACTTGTATACATATTATTCTCACAATACATTTATCTATCATTCTCACAGTACATATATCTATCATTCTCACAGTATATATATATATATTTAGCTGCTGTGTCGTGTTTTTATTCTTTTTAGCTGCTGTGTCGTGTTTTTATTCTTTTTAGCTGCTGTGTCGTGTTTTTATTCTTTTTAGCTGCTGTGTCGTGTTTTTATTCTTTTTAAATATATATATATATATATATATATTACTCTTAAAATACATGTATGTATATTTCCCTATACATTTGAATCCATTATTATCACATCACACTTTTTTTTCCATAAAGCTTTCATATATTATTTAAAAATGCATTTATCTTTTATTTTTCGATTGTCTTATTCTATTATTCTCATATTACAGCCATGTAAAACTTTCATTACCTGATTTTATCATTCACACATTACAAATGTGTAATATTCTCCCTTCCCATTCACCTGATCATTACTTTATATCAAAGTTATCCACTAGCCATTCTGATATATCAGTTACCTCCATTCATTTCACTACCAGGTGGTATGGCAATAGCCTGTACAGCCAATGGGACCCAGAATGTCCGCTATCGAAATGAGAGTATGTTACTATTCAACTGCTCTTATAGACTGTATTAACTCGACTTGGTGATAAACAGGACCATCTTAAACATGTATAAACTTTACACACGTGTACTTCTGGTTTCAAATTTCTGTTTATTGTAGCATGTATTTGAGAATATTGAATGTAAATTTTATTTTTTACAACAATTGCGAAACAAGTTATTTCAACTTATATCACACTTGCTGGCGCACGACAGACGTTACGGTGTCTTATCGAGTACATTTTTATGGGAAGGGCGCTGTGTTCCTATTTCTACCAACCCACTTTATCGAACAATTTATGCAGCCAAATCGTTTTCAATACAAACAAACCTAGAGCTATTAGATTCGGGAGATCCACACAGTATGTATTATCGTTTTTCTTTTCACGAGCTGTTAACTGACCATTGACCAATTTGCTTCTTCATCACTAGATATGGAGTGATTTGTGAATATTGTGTTTTAGCGATTTTTATCACGTTCGCCCTATGACAATCTTCGTGTTTACAATCGCGTTCATAAAGTTCGAGTAGGTTATTTGTGGTCAAAATGTCATCAGAGTCTACACAATTAAGCCTCTCATTCGGTCAAGAAATGTATTCCTTGTGCGCATATGTTATTCCTCAAGATATATACTTGTACTATTTCCTGTCGAATAAGTGAACGAAGAATTCATTGAAGTATTGTCACAAAAGTTAAACAAATATAAAATATATTACCTTCTCACCGCCTATTGCATGCTCCTTCTTAAACGTACCTTACATGCCGTTTATTTTAATACGATAGAGTTTCTAATTGTCACGTTTTCCCTTACCCCTGTCCATATATATACATATGTATATTGTGTTAAGTGCGATGAATCAGAGTGTTAAAAAGATAATGTATTGACGGTGTTTTAGAACTCTATGATTCAGATGACAATAAATTGTTGGACTACATCTGCTTTGCAATTAGCCGATATTGTAATGTGATGACATGAGTCGGATTAACAAGTTTACGACAATGGGTCGTTACGCAATTTACAGGTAACCTGATGTTCGTAACAGCGTCAACAATCCTTAATTAGTACCGGCCGTCAATTACGTAGTCGCTTGCGTAGTTATCTGCCGACGCGATTTTCTAAGTCAAAACAATATGGAGGACACCCACTTTGTACCGCTTATCACATGATCGTTTTGCAAGGCTTATTGAGCCTCGCATACTTGTACTCACTCGTCACATCTCGGCCGATGAAGGGTACCGGAATCGGCCGAGGTTAGCCGAATGACTTGTACTGTGCGATTTGTCTTCTCTGTGATTAGCCAAACATTGACAGGCTGTTCAAATCGTCCTTGTCTGTCGTCCGTCCATAAATAACCAGTGTAATCGTAGCGGGCTGCAGATAGCAGCGGATTATTCGTTATTCGTTGGGATTTATTTTTTTTTATGTTTAAATGATATTTCTTTTTATTGACATTTTGACGATTGGATTCAAATAACAAATCCGCTGGATTGGGGATTCAGTTACAGACAAGTATTTGTAATATATGTGGTTGGGGCTCCGAATAACGAATCTGCTGACAGCAGCGGATTGGGGATTCAGTATTTTATGTTTAAATGATACTTCTTTTTATTGACATTTTGACGTTTGAATTCAAATAACGGATCTGCTGCCAGCAGCGAATTGGGGATTCAGTACCTTATGTTTAATTGATATTTTGATGTTGATATTGAAATAACGAATCCGCTGTAAATAAAGATCCTGCTGCAAGGATTGGAGATTCGAATAACGAATTGTTAGGACACCTTAACCACTTGGCCTCCGCAGCCCAACAACACATAATCTTGTCATTGGTTGAAATTTAGATATTGAGCAGTTTTAATGAAAGCTGCTGAAACAAAGTTATCGCCCCTCACTACGCTTCACTCTTTCTGTGACATCCTTCAAATGTCACCCAACTAGTAAGCATTTCAAAACAATCTTGTAATAAGCGGCACAAACGCAGTGTTCTTTGTCAAATTTTTTGACTTAGAAAATCGTGTTTGCAGATAACTTGCATTACAGAAGCGACTACGTTACTGACCGCCGGTACTAGTTAAGGATTGTTAATGTTGTTACGAACATCAATTTACCTGTAAATTGCGTGACGGATAATTGTCGTAGACAAGATAATAAAGTTCAAAAACATTGTTCCTGTGAATCATTGTGTTTTTGCATAACAATATCGGCTAATCACACAGCAGATGTATTCCAACATTGTATTGTCATCTGAGTTCTAACAAAACAATCGCAATCAAGCCTAGCTAGTTCGTCTTAGGTACGTTGAACCTTTGAATACTAGTACATGTATATAGAGTGTGTATACTTCTTCGCGAAAACTCTTCCTTTTATCAGATTGGCTATCACGTTTAAGCGAGAACCAACATAGATTGAATTATGCGTCAAAACTGTTCCCAAAAAACAAAACTGCGAAAAGAAGTATCGTTCTGCACAACAAGTATCCCGTAAAAAAAAAGAAGAAAAAAACAGAAAAAGAAAAAGAAAAAAAATCAAATTAATAATGTATATGCATATGTATAAAGTCTATATATTTTAGTGAATCAGGTCAAAATGAATCGGCACGAATTCCCTAATACATGTAGTCTTCTGTGCGATGCATCACAGGGCTTCAAATATAATATTTGGAAGATTCAGATGACTATAGATGCTGGAATACATCTGCTATGTGATTAACCGAAATTGTTATGTAATAACCCAGTGGTTTATAGGGATACTGTTTTAAAACGTCTACGACAAGTTTCCGTCACGTAATTTACAGGTACATATGTAACTTGGTGTTCGTAAAAGCTTTAACTGTGCTTAATATTACCGGTAGGCGTTTCAGGAAGTAATCTGCCCACACGGTTTATTCTTGTTAATGCCGGCCTGATTATGTACATTGTAGTTCATTATTGAAGTAAGATTATATCTTAGTTAAGATTTGTATTACTTTAAATAATTCAGTTCATCAGTAGAGTGCGCATAATTATGGTGCGAACCATTAAAACAGCACAAACAACTTAACACTCATACCATTACATGTATCTATCCTTCTCACAGTACATATGTACTGTATATTGTGTTAAGTGCGATGGATCAGAGTGTTAAAAATATAATGTATTGATTTTAGAACTTTATGATTCAGATGACAATAAATTGTTGGACTACATCTGCTTTGTAATTAGCCGATATTGTAATGTGATGACATGAACCGGATTAACAAGTTTACGACAATGGGTCGTTACGCAATTTACAGGTAACCTGAAGTTCGTAACAGCGTCAACAACCTTAATTAGTACCGGCGGTCAATTCCATTCTTTTATAACTTTCGGCCGTACGGCCTATCAGTCACAAAAACATTGTACATGAAATACATAAATTACGTAGTCGCTTGCGTAGTTATCTGCCGACGCGATTTTCTAAGTCAAAACAATATGGAGGACACCCACTTTGTACCGCTTATCACATGATCGTTTTGCAAGGCTTATTGAGCCTCGCATACTTGTACTCACTCGTCACATCTCGGCCGATGAAGGGTACCGGAATCGGCCGAGGTTAGCCGAATGACTTGTACTGTGCGATTTGTCTTCTCTTTGATTAGCCAAACATTGACAGGCTGTTCAAATCGTCCTTGTCTGTCGTCCGTCCATAAATAACCAGTGTAATCGTAGCGGGCTGCAGATAGCAGCGGATGATTCGTTATTCGTTGGGATTTAAGTTTTTTAAGTGTTTAAATGATATTTCTTTTTATTGACATTTTGACGATTTGATTCAAATAACAAATCCGCTGGATTGGGGTTTCAGTTACATAGAAGTATTTGTATTATATGTGATTGGGGCTCCGAATAACGAATCTGCTGACAGCAGCGGATTGGGGATTCAGTATTTTATGTTTAAATGATACTTCTTTTTATTGACATTTTGACGTTTGAATTCAAATAACGAATCTGCTGCCAGCAGCGAATTGGGGATTCAGTACCTTATGTTTAATTGATATCTCCTTTGATTGATATTTTGATGTTGATATTGAAATAACGAATCCGCTGTAAAAAAAGATCCTGCTGCAAGGATTGGAGATTCGAATAACGAATTGTTAGGACACTTAAACCACTTGGCCTCCGCAGCTCAACAACACATAGTCTTGTCATTGGTTGAGATATTGAGCAGTTTTAATGAAAGCTGCTGAAACAAAGTTATCGCCCCTCACTACGCTTCACTCTTTCTGTGACATCCTTCAAATGTCACCCAACTAGTAAGCATTTCAAAACAAATCTTGTAATAAGCGGCACAAACGCAGTGTTCTTTGTCAAATTTTTTGACTTAGAAAATCGTGTTTGCAGATAACTTGCATTACAGAAGCGACTACGTTACTGACCGCCGGTACTAGTTAAGGATTGTTAATGTTGTTACGAACATCAATTTACCTGCAAATTGCGTGACGGATAATTGTCGTAAAACATTGTTCCTATAAATCATTGTGTTTTTACATAACAATAGCGGCTAATCACACAGCAGATGTATTCCAACATTGTATTGTCATCTGAGTTCTAACATAACAATCGCAATCAAGCCTAGCTAGTTCGTCTTAGGTACGTTGAACCTTTGAATACTAGTACATGTATATAGAGTGTGTATACTTCTTCGCGAAAACTCTTCCTTTTATCAGATTGGCTATCACGTTTAAGCGAGAACCAACATAGATTGAATTATGCGTCAAAACTGTTCCCAAAAAACAAAACTGCGAAAAGAAGTATCGTTCTGCACAACAAGTATCCCGTAAAAAAAAAGAAGAAAAAAACAGAAAAAGAAAAAGAAAAAAAATCAAATTAATAATGTATATGCATATGTATAAAGTCTATATATTTTAGTGAATCAGGTCAAAATGAATCGGCACGAATTCCCTAATACATGTAGTCTTCTGTGCGATGCATCACAGGGCTTCAAATATAATATATGGAAGATTCAGATGACTATAGATGCTGGAATACATCTGCTATGTGATTAACCGAAATTGTTATGTAATAACCCAGTGGTTTATAGGGATACTGTTTTAAAACGTCTACGACAAGTTTCCGTCACGTAATTTACAGGTACATATGTAACTTGGTGTTCGTAAAAGCTTTAACTGTGCTTAATATTACCGGTAGGCGTTTCAGGAAGTAATCTGCCCACACGGTTTATTCTTGTTAATGCCGGCCTGATTATGTACATTGTAGTTCATTATTGAAGTAAGATTATATCTCAGTTAAGATTTGTATTACTTTAAATAATTCAGTTCATCAGTAGAGTGCGCATAATTATGGTGCGAACCATTAAAACAGCACAAACAACTTAACACTCATACCATTACATGTATCTATCCTTCTCACAGTACATATGTACTGTATATTGTGTTAAGTGCGATGGATCAGAGTGTTAAAAATATAATGTTTTGAACGTGTGTTAGAGCTCTGTGATTCAGAGTACAATAAATTGTTGGAATACATCTGCCTTGTGATTAGCCGATATTGTGATGTAATATCATAGTCATGTATAGGGAAAGTGTTTTTTTATTCGGATTAACAAGTGTACAGGTAACTTGATGTTCGTAACAGCGTCACCAATCCTTAATTAGAACCGGCGGTCAATTACGTAGTCGCTTGCGTAGTTATCTGCCGACACGATTTTCTAAGTCAAAACAATATGGAGGACACCCTCTTTGTACCGCTTATCACAGGATCGTTTTGTAAGGCTTATTGAGCCTCGCAAACTTGTACTGTCAGATTTGTCTTCTCTTTAATTAGCCAAACATTGGCAGGCTGTTCAAATCGTCCTTCGTCCGTCCTTAAATAATCCGTGTAATCGTTATATCCTAAGAAATACTGGAAGGGTACTTCTAAAATATGTCATTTATTTCTAATTTGTCTTAGTTGTGCTATTTATTTTGAGTCTGATCAGGAAACCAAAATGGCTGACAAGCGACTGTGGATTTTCACAGTTTAAGTTTGTTATTTGTTATAACTTTTTCTTTTGAACTACCAGTAACCTGAATCATATTTCTCAAACTTCATATAAATATTCCCTTGGATAGAGTTAAAGGTGATCACTACTTCTTAGAACATTCAATGGATCTTAATTAGATGCATAGATTTCCTCTGCCCCTTTTATGCTTACTAAATTTTGAAACTGGTCGAGAGGAAAATGAGACAGAAAGAAACGTAAATAGATATTTGTCTTAACAGTTCTACGTGCTAAGGTTTTGGTTTGGTTTGGTTTCTTTTGTTTAACGTCCTATTAACAGCTAAGGTCATTTAAGGACGGCCTCCCGTGCGTGCGGCATGCATGCGTGTGGCAAGTGCGTATGTGTTTTTTCAGCACACCCCACCCGGTCAGATTATACTGACGTGCTAAGGACGATGTGTCACCTACAAAGTGTATATATGAGCATTTCCGGTGTATTAGCGCTGTGTGTACGGTTCCTGACAAAAGAAACCGCCTTTGTCTCTACAGCGTCCCATACTAAACGCGTGGTGTCTCCTGTATGGGAATTCCTGCCCCCCCCCCCCGCCTGAAAATGGTGTCTTGGTGGAGGAATTCACGGAATTTGTTTTCTTCCTTTTTTGAGAGTTTTAAATATTAATGACGCCCTATTCTATTTATCCGACACCTAGATTGCATTGATCTTGCCAATAAATACAATCTACCAAGCGTTTAATTGTTAAGTATACATGCATGTATATGTATGTGCCAGTGTTTAATTATCACATCCTGGTGCCTACGAAGCCATCTAATGAAGTCATGGAAACTACATTGTAATATTTTCAGTGTCGTTTTTCAGACCAGATACAAGTGGATCCTTTTACCGCTAGAATATTACGCCCTACTGTGTAATACGTGTAATACCGGAATCTGTTGACCAAATCCACGACCTTGGGTTTACTGGAGTACAAACAAACACGACAGCTTTAGTAATATGACAAGAGACGTATATACCTGATATACAAGTCTCTGACATGATATTCATGTTTTATTAGTTTACAATTGTGTGAATCAACTGATGCACCTAAATTCAACCTCGCCATCAGGACAACTTTATTATAGACACAGGGACTTGGCACTCATGTCCAACCCACGGATTATATATGTTTATATGGACAGTGAGTTGGAGATTCACATCAAGTCCCTGTGGTTATATGTAATAGTCGTATTATGAATATATTAAAATAAGATAATAATCGCTTTCATACAAACATTTAGCAATACACCATATGCTACATAATGTAAATAGTAAGTAAACCTGAATGATGACAGCTTTCTTGTCCTTCCATGACTCTTCGGCGATACTGAAATGCAGTGTCGAAAGTTGATTAAGAAATGAAGAAAGCTAATGCATGTGTATTAACTGGAATTATGTCACTCTCAATAAGTTATCTTGTTGTAGTATGCAGTGTCAATGCAAATCTGGCATATCGACAAAAACCATCTGTATAATAAAAAAAAAACATTGGAGCACGTGCCTTTAATTCCCGGTGTTCTATACTTTGCGAGTGGTCACGGTGTGCGCTACCACGTTCTGTGACACGATAATGTGCGGTACCACGTTGCAGTGACATGATAGTGTGCGCTACCACGTTTTGTGACATAGTAGTGTGCGTTACCACGTTTTGTGACACAATAGTGTGCGCTACCACGTGCAGTGACACGATAATGTGCGCTACCACGTTTTGTGACATGATAGTATGCGTTACCACGTTTTGTGACATGATAATGTGCGCTACCATGTTTTGTGACATAATAGTGTGCGCTACCACGTTTTGTGACATTATAGTGTGCGCTACCACGTTTTGTGACATGATAATGTGCGCTACCACTTTTTGTGACATGATAGTGTGCGGTACCTTTTTTGTGGCGCAGTATTGTATAGCATCCCTTGCCATGACGAAGTGTGTGGCATTCCAGAGGTTGTGATTGCGTTATCTCGTATGATTTGGTAAAAGATTTTTAAATGTCTTAATATTGTATATACTAAATACATGGGTGAAAGCGTCCCGGTTCTTGAAATACTGAAATAACTGGTTTTGTCAAAATTTAACATAGGTATATATGGGGGTGGGGATGGGGTTTCCAAAATACTGAACTCATTATTAATATTGAACACTTTCATACTTGTAAAGTGTTTTGTTTTCTTGTAAAAACCTTCAAAATTGCATAAAAGTAAAACAATTAGATTCAGTAAAGTTTTATTAAAAATTGGGGACCAGTGTCACCAATCAGGTTGAATATTACAAGTAATTATTAGTGCATGGTCTTATAATGTACAATCGTGAACAATGTGATGTGTGCTTCATTACTTAATCATCTACAACTTAACCACGCGTATTTCACGTTAATACTGACCACGCTAGTTAACTTACTAATAAGTAAATAGGAGCTTACTATATCAAATATCCCCTCCTATTTACAGAATGTATCAGCATAAAATTGTGTGTGAAGTGTACATCTGTTTTACATTATTTCTTCCATTTCCATGTATATGGACATGTGATAAAGTATTGTTTCACTCGGACAAACCTGTATTTTAAGTTTCAGTACTTAAAACAATAAGTGTATGGCCGTTGAAGAACTCAACCTTGGCATCGTCGCTATGACACACATGCAGTTAAATTCCCAGTACCGTAAAACCCTTATTGGCTAATTTTCTGTGTCAACTCATATTTCTAGACGTATTTGTTAAGATATTAATGTAAAGAAAAATGTCTAAAACTTTTCATATTTTCGTTCTCAAGAAACCATGCAGATATTTTCTTTTCCCGACACAATACTGCATTCTCTACCAATTCAAAACGAAAAGTAAATGTACCAGTATTATATAGCTTATACTGAAATACATCATCCATGACCAATGCCTAATAGAGGCTTGCAACTGTATCCTGTTTTCTGGTTGAATTGTTCTAAAATCCTTAACTCCTTATGGTACATCTGTTTCCATTGGTCCTCGGTCTCGTGGTCGTAGCCAATCAAATGACACATCCCATGCAGAACCATCACCTGTATAATATAAACAAAACCATTCAATCATCATTTCAAGTGTTTAATGAACTTTTAAAATCAACAACTCCTCATATATCTGGATTGATGCAACTTCTGGACTTGTTTCCGCCAAGAAAGGCACGATATATTCATGTAATGCATCAAAAAGATTTGTCAGATTTTTAATTGTATACAAAATTTACTTTTCAAAGCCCCTGAACATAGCACGGCCGTTATGAGGAGAAATCATGCAGGTAAAAACCCAGTATTCAAATTTTTTTCCGGGTTGTGTAATTCTACTTATTCAAGCCCATCCATCGCACAGGGACCTGAAACTTTCACCAATCCATGACCCACTATATGTATGAACCATATATTTGTGACAAGTCCCTGTGATCCATGTATCTACGGATGTGTATATTTTTGCTCATTGTTGAGTAGTTGATATATTTCATGCTTTACTTTCCCCTGCTTGTCCTTCTGTATCATATAAACTTTACTATGCGAGCCAGACATGATAGATTAGCTGAGTGACCTCAGGGTTTGGTCATGCGCATGTCATTCATTTTAATTCCCTTTAATGAACAAAGCAACACAATACTTACACTTAGTGTCTCCTCCAACTGTTCCTCGTGTAATTGAGAGTGTTTGTGTATATAAGGGATGCCCAACATCAGGTCGCCTAGGAGTCTTCTGTCCGGCTCAGGTATTTCTGGTAATGCTTGTCCGGGCTCTAATTCCTGAGAAACCATGTCGTAATGCATATTAAGTTTTAAATTACATTGATATCTAAATATAAAAACACATTAATATTGCCAGAATATATATCAACTTGTTTTCCGAGGATTACCGGACATTTCAAAGGGATGTTGTGTCCTTAAGTAACCTAATCAGTTTACTATACAAATCAATGTAAATTATTTATCATCAATTCATCCAAGCATCGAATATTCCTCGTATTATCTTCAAAATGATTTCATTTTGTTTTTTTCGTAGCCGTATAATATTCTTTTGGCGCCGGATATGACGCGACAGGTGGCGTTACTGTTCAAGATGAAGTATGTGATTGGTCAATGTAGTGGCAAATGCAAATACAGATATGCAGTTAAAAACGAAACAAAGTTAAGATAGAATGCAAGCTGAATATACGTGGATGTATCTTTTCAAAATTATATTCCTGATTCAAATGCAGTCTTATTATCACCAAAAATGATTCAAACTGTTATAAATTTTTCATCCGTGCTGAAACGCATTAGTTCGTTGATTTATTTCACCAGCAGTTTTACATTATAACCACCAGCATTAAACCTATGCCGTTTATCTTTTTTAAAGATATTTCTTGTTAATCATTATTCCTTTATTCAATTATTTGTTTTAAATACTTTGACATTGTGATAGTTTATGATACTCAAACCACATGAACCAAACAGTAATACAATATGTAATAACAATCAAGTATGGTCTTAACCTTGCAAAACGAAAACAACAAAACAAAAACAAAAAACAAAAAAAAAACCAAGAGATCTCAGAGGGATCTTGGCGCCCATCATTGAATGATCTTCATAGGTTCCATGTCAGATTGATCTTTTCTCTTTTTTCCCTTCCTCTTACTAATCTGTATAAATTGGGAAACATCCCTCCAGTGCTTTTTAAACAAGGGAAACTTGTATATGAAATTTGAGATTTGGCGATAATGGTTGTCTGTCGACAATGTTTTCAGATTGGTCCCAAAATGCAATACAACGGACCAAGGAGAACCTACATATGGAATTTGAGAAAGATCCCTTCAGTACTTCCTCAGAAATAGCAATAACAAATTCAATTGTCAAAATCCAAGATGGCTGCCTGTCGGCCATGTTGTTTTTCGATCGGTCCCAAAATGCAATATGCATAACAAGGCACCAAGGGGAACCTACATATGAAATTTGAGAAAGATCCCTTCAGTAAGTTCTCAGAAATAGCGACAACAATCTTCAATTGACAAAATCCAAGATGGCTGCCTGTCGGCCATGTTGTTTTCCGATCGGTCACAAAATGCAATATGCATAACTGGGCACCAAGGGGAACCTACATATGAAATTTGAGAAAGATCCCTTAAGTACTTTCTCAGAAATAGCGATAACAAACTTTAATGGTCAAAATCCAAGATGGCTGCCTGTTGGCCATCTTGTTTTCCGATCGGCCCCAAAATGCAATATGCATAACAAGGCATCAAGGGAAACCTACATATGCAATAAGAGAAAGATACTTTCAGTACTTCCCCAGAAATAGCGATAACAAACTTCAATTGTCAAAATCCAAGATGGCTGCCTGTCGGCCATGTTTTTTTCCGATCGGTCCCAAAATGCAATATGCATAACAAGGCACCAAAGGAAACCTATATATGAAATTTGAGAAAGATCCCTTCAGTACTTCCTCAGAAATAGCGATAACAAACTTTAATGGTCAAAATCCAAGATGGCTGCCTGTTGGCCATCTTGTTTTCCGATCGGTCCCAAAATACAATATGCATAACAAGGCATCAAGGGAAACCTACATATGCAATTAGAGAAAGATACTTTCAGTACTTCCCCAGAAATAGCGATAGCAAACTTCAATTGTCAAAATCCAAGATGGCTGCCTGTCGGCCATGTTTTTTTCCGATCGGTCCCAAAATGCAATATGCATAACAAGGCCCCAAAGGGAGCCTACATATGAAATTTGAGAAAGATCCCTTCAGTACTTTCTCAGAAATAGCGATAACAAACTTCAATTGTCAATATCCAAGATGGCTGCCTGTCGGCCATGTTGTTGACCGATCGGATCCAAAATGCAACATGCATAACGAGGCACCAAAGGAAACCTATATATGAAATTTGAGAAAGATCCCTTCAGTACTTCCTCAGAAATAGCAATAACAAACTTCAATTGTCAAAATCCAAGATGGCTGCCTGTCGGCCATGTTGTTTCCCGATCGGTCCCAAAATACAATATGCATAATAAGGCACCAAAGGGAACCTACATATGAAATTTGAGAAAGATCCCTTCCGTACTTCCTCAGAAATAGCGATAACAAACTCCAATTGTCAAAATCCAAGATGGCTGCCTGTCGGCCATGTTTTTTTTCCGATCGGTCCCAAAATGCAATATGCATAACAAGGCCCCAAAGGGAGCCTACATATGAAATTTGAGAAAGATCCCTTCAGTACTTTCTCAGAAATAGCGATAACAAACTTCAATTGTCAAAATCCAAGATGGCTGCCTGTCGGCCATGTTGTTGACCGATCGGATCCAAAATGAACATGCATAACTAGGCACCAAAGGAAACCTATATATGAAATTTGAGAAAGATCCCTTCAGTACTTCCTCAGAAATAGCAATAACAAACTTCAATTGTCAAAATCCAAGATGGCTGCCTGTCGGCCACGTTGTTTCCCGATCGGTCCCAAAATGCAATATGCATAATTAGGCACCAAAGGGAACCTACATATGAAATTTGAGAAAGATCCCTTTAGTATTTTCTCAGAAATAGCGATAACAAACTTCAATTGTCAAAATCCAAGATGGCTGCCTGTCGGCCATGTTGTTTTCCGATCGACCCAAAATGCAATATGCATAACTAGGCACCAAAGGGAACCTACATATGAAATTTGAGAAAGATCCCTTCCGTACTTCCTCAGAAATAGCGATAACAAACTCCAATTGTCAAAATCCAAGATGGCTGCCTGTCGGCCATGTTGTTTTCCGATTGGTCCCAAAATGTAATATGCATAACTAGGCACCAAGGCCGAAGGGAACCTACATATGAAATGTGAGAAAGATCACTTCAATACTTTCTCAGTAATAGCGATAACAAACTTCAATTGTCAAAATCCAAGATGGCTGCCTGTCGGCCATGTTATTTTCCGATCGGTCCCAAAATGTAATATGCATAACTAGGCACCAAGGGGAACCTACATATGAAATTTGAGAAAGATCCCTTCAGTACATTCTCAGAAATAGCTATAACAAACTTCAATTATCAAAATCCAAGATGGCTGCCTGTCGGCCATGTTGTTTTCCGATCGGTCCCAAAATGCAATATGCATAACTAGGCACCAAGGGGAACCTACGTATGAAATTTGAGAAAGATCCCATCTGATGATGGTGGGCTAAAAAACACGCACACATTTTGGCATAGCTACGGTAAAAGATCTAGAGTGCGGACCCCGAAATAAGATTTGAAAATGTGGACCCCGCCATGGAATAACGAGTTGTAAATGTTTAACCCGCTGTCGTACCACTCTTACATTCGTAAATTATCAGTTAATCTATCTACCTCGAGGAGAGGAAAGGCAAGAACGTCTGTGGTTCCTTCGACACCTCGATACGCTAAGTTCGCCTCCGCTATGTAATCATCTTCAACGCACTGTATCCCCATGTGGAAACTAGTCAACCCCATCAAACGACGCAAATAACGTACATCTCTCTCCAAGCGCTGCACATTCAGTCTGATTGACCTCTGTAGATTGTGGATAACTACGGACATCGAGCAATCTCACTGTGAAACATGTGGTTCATAAAGTGAAAGTAGACATATTGCATTCGGAATACCTTTAGTAATATCGTTGCAATGTATCCGAAACATTCGTAGAGTTCCAAGTGAGGTTCTCGCTCTAAGTTTCGAGTCGAATTTCTCAAAAGTCGGAAATATCCCATGCGCACGAAACATATTTATTTATCTACATATAAAGTTTACTTAACTTAAAAAGAGAATTAAAATAGATTATATAAATGCAACTTTAAACATAAAATTTCTTAAAAAATCTCTTAGAAATCAGTGGCGTAGCTAGACTTGTTTTGATGTGTACGCAATGTACCAACCAAGCGCGCAGCGCGATGAGGGGAGGGGGTTAATGGAGGGAAGGGATATGCCCCCTTACCGCTAGGGGGTCTGGGGGAGACAAAAAATGTGTTCCTTTATAGGCCTTTCGAGCACTTTAAATAACGTGTTCTAGTGCCAATTTTCTGGTATAATAAAATAAAGAACAATTACTAATTGTTATGGGAACATTTACAGAAGTCCCCCAAATGACCCCGCAGTCGTACCGCTGTTTTCGCCATCCCTCAAAACCACTAACGCCAATTTTCAACAACTTTTGACTAGTACCTGCCGCTTTCTTCATTTTCAAATTATGTCTACGTGTTTACTTTCTCAATACTCGGTATTCTAAAAGAAAAAAAATCAAAAAGCAATGACAATGAATGACAATGACAATGACAATGATTTTTTTTGATTTTTTTTTTAATTATGTGTACACACTTGCATACCCGCGTATAGGAAGCTACGCCCCTGGAAATTTTATGATACGTGAAAATGGTTATACATACTTTACATCTTTTTTTTCTGAGGAATGATGAATTGTCCTTATTCAGATTAGAAGAGTTTGCAGTACATCAATATATATTGTACCAGAATAAAATTGTACGGTTAAATCATATAGGTTGCACTAAACCTTTGAACATTGATGCATTATATACAGTTCATAATTGTATATTTAGATTGATGACACATAAAAACTATATATGCATATATAAATAGCTAGGGAAGCATGCCATTGTTTGTATGCAAATAACTATAATAGCAGAGATTTATCACGGAGAATGACGCATCCGTTATACTCAAGCCTATACACATACGAGTGTCTATATCACTGATAAGGCATCGCTAGTCGGAAAGAAGGCGACAGGAGATGATATATTTCTACCAGTAAACACTACACGCCTATATTGTACTCGATTTGATGTTCGATGATCACCTCGGCATGCAGGTGTAGGGGAAAGATATATTTGCGGCCGATTTTTGTGGGCGATACTTAACATGTTTATGCAACCACCGTGCTTTTTTGGACATCATTTTTTTTATATGTTGGTCTTATTTACCAAATACTGGTAGACCGGTTACAATATAAACTGTGACCGCAATAGTATTGGCCTATAATTGACCATTAATTTAGTGTAGTCGACCAATATATTGCACATAAGCATCGTTTATAACTACTGTACGTGTATATAGAAGCGTCATACAAATCTATAGTCATCTATAGTGGTCCGTGCGATTTTCGCTTAATTTTTCTTCCCACGAAAATATCAATCAATTTATGTTTTCTAAGATTGTCTCAATTATAAGTGTTGTGTTAATACCCAAATTTGTAAAATAACTCGCAGTTAGAAAATAATAATAAATAATTTCTCTCATTTAATTCTTTCCCAGCAAGGTCCGCCTTCTCGACTTAATGAATACAGTACTTGATATCCCGTGGTGTATAGTAATATTTCACGAACATGATGACAAAAATATTAGCACTGAAGTGATTAATGAGTACCTTTCATAAAGGCATTCCATCATAAATATGGTGCTGTCGTGAAAGAAAAAAAAACTTGTTAAACGCGATATTCCATCTTTAATACTGTCAAAAGACTGGCGGCATCGTGACTTAGAGTACAAATCTATAAAAACACAAGCAAACAAAAAGATCAGAGACAAAATATATAATCATAGTGATGATAACACACACACACTTCTGATTTAAACATCTTTTTAATTTAAAAAGTAGAACAGATAGTCCGCCTTGTATCGCAAACGTCCTTTCACAATGATTTTAAACGTGACAAGTTAAACACACGATGGACTGGTGGCGCAGTGATAACACACTTGATGTTTACCTCAGCGTCCGGGGTTCGATTACCCAATCGGACATAAAAGAATTAGTGGGGTCGCCTGCCCGACCATGTAGGCATTTTTGGAGTATACTCTGATTTCAGATTTCAAATCGTGATGAAAAATTTACGAAAATACAAAATAGATTTTTCGAACGAAGACGTGAAACATTATTTATTGTTAATAATGTTTGCAGAAATAACTTTATAAGTATGGAATATCCTTTGCTGTCTTTGACTATACTGTGAATAGTGTTTCTAAATTGATTTATGGTTTTAAAATCTGGGGATATCACAAAACCCCAGAAATTGAGAAACCTCGCATGCATACATGTAGCATTTCTTAAGTTATCACTAAGCCTAAGAAAAACCAACAAATTCTGTTTTGAACTTGGATGATTTCACCTACTAATAAAAGGAAGAATTTTAAAATATTGGTTAAAGTTAAGATGTTCCTACAAGTATGTAGTAAAAGCTGGTCATGATGATTTGGTGGGAAATGATGACCCTCGGATCCTCAATTTTAAACGTGACCTTTCAACTGTTGACCCTAAATATATTAATACAGGTTTCGGTACCTGTAACACTTCTGATAATGTTATAGTATTGATAAACAACAACAACAACAACAACAACAACAACAACAACAACAACAAAAGTGTTATAAAAGAATGTTTTATTTAAAGGAATTGTATATCAGCATCTGGCTAAAAGTATTGAACTTCAACTATACGTATACAAATCATTTTCTACGATCCGTTCATCTGAGAACGATCTAGCAGTTGAACCTGGATGATAAAGAGATGTACGAAGGGGATATATAAAGGTATTCTATGCAATGATAATGATGTAGAAGATTAATTATATAACTGTATGTTATCATTAAAGGAATAGCTTCTAGACGGACACTCGTATACATGTGGTTAAACCTTATTACTTTAATAAGTTTAAACTCAATATGTTTAATTACTCTTAGATGAAAATTTGAAAGAACTTAATAATTCAAGAAAACATTTGATATTGAAAACTAAATGCAGGAATGACTCGTTAACACATCTTAATTTTATATTGTAATGGTTTAATTATATGTCTGTTTAATTGCAACAATTAATTATAACATGTGAATTTCTATTATTCTGCAAGTGGGTGATATAAGGAATGATCTTTAGCGAGTGTGATGGATCAGACAAGAGTGGATGTCTTTGATTATTTTATTTAAGTATACACAAAATGTACATATATTATTAACCTCCAGTTGTGAATTTTAAGGAAAAGAATTGAATTGGTTTTTGTTCCCACGGTACCATCCACTTGCGATTATGATCAAATGAAGTCATAGCCACCATAATGTACGTTTTGGGACTTTTAATACCATGCAGTTACAAATGTACATACATTTTCGTTGAATTCATTAGAAAAAGTTTATTGATATAATATGTGTACTTTGAATAACGAATAACTTTCCAACTTTGTAAGTTCCAAGTAAAGACAGAAAGTGTTCACTATTCGGATAATGAATAGTTCGTGAATTTACTTCACCCTACAAAGGTAATGAATACTTCCTTAATTTAGTGTAGTCGACCAATATATTGCACATAAGCATCGTTTATAACTACTGTACGTGTATATAGAAGCGTCATACAAATCTATAGTCATCTATAGTGGTCCGTGCGATTTTCGCTTAATTTTTCTTCCCACGAAAATATCAATCAATTTATGTTTTCTAAGATTGTCTCAATTATAAGTGTTGTGTTAATACCCAAATTTGTAAAATAACTCGCAGTTAGAAAATAATAATAAATAATTTCTCTGATTTAATTCTTTCCCAGCAAGGTCCGCCTTCTCGACTTAATGAATACAGTACTTGATATCCCGTGGTGTATAGTAATATTTCACGAACATGATGACAAAAATATTAGCACTGAAGTGATTAATGAGTACCTTTCATAAAGGCATTCCATCATAAATATGGTGCTGTCGTGAAAGAAAAAAAAAACTTGTTAAACGCGATATTCCATCTTTAATACTGTCAAAAGACTGGCGGCATCGTGACTTAGAGTACAAATCTATAAAAACACAAGCAAACAAAAAGATCAGAGACAAAATATATAATCATAGTGATAATAACCCACACATTTCTAAACACATTTTTATTTTTTAAAAAAAGTAGCACAGATAGTCCGTCTTGTATCACAAACGTCCTTTCACTAAGATTTTAAACGTTCATTGTGACAAGTTAAACACACGGTGGACTGGTGGCGCTGTGTTACACATCTGATGTTTACCTCAGCGTCCTGGGTTCGATTACCCAATCGGACATTAAAAGTAGTGGGGTCGCCTGCCCGACCATGTTAGTAATTTTGGGATACTACGATTTCAGTTTTCAAATCATGATGGAAAATTTACAAAAATACAAAATAGATTGTTAGCACAAAGACGGGAAACTGTTAATACTGTTTGCAGAAAGAGCTTTATAAATATGGAATATCGCTTTGCTGTCTTTGACAATACTGTGAATAGTGTTCCTAAATTGATTCGTGGGTCTAAAATCTGGGGATATCACAAAGCCCCAGAAATTGAGAAACCTCGCATGCATACATGTAGCATTTCTTAAGTTATCACTAAGCCTAAGAAAAACCAACAAATTCTGTTTTGAACTTGGATGATTTCACCTACTAATAAAAGGAAGAATTTTAAAATATTGGTTAAAGTTAAGATGTTCCTACAAGTATGTAGTAAAAGCTGGTCATGATGATTTGGTGGGAAATGATGACCCTCGGATCCTCAATTTTAAACGTGACCTTTCAACTGTTGACCCTAAATATATTAATACAGGTTTCGGTACCTGTAACACTTCTGATAATGTTATAGTATTGATAAACAACAACAACAACAACAACAACAACAACAACAACAACAACAACAAAAGTGTTATAAAAGAATGTTTTATTTAAAGGAATTGTATATCAGCATCTGGCTAAAAGTATTGAACTTCAACTATACGTATACAAATCATTTTCTACGATCCGTTCATCTGAGAACGATCTAGCAATTGACCGTGGATGATAAAGAAATGTACAAAGGGAGGATAGAAAGTGTATTCTATGCAATGATAATGATATAGAATATTGATTTTATGTTATCATTAAAGGAATAATTTGTATACGAACATTCTATCAATTTGGCTAAACCGTATTACTTTAATTAGTTTAAACTCATTATGTTACTCATTGATGAAAATTTGAGAAAAAAAAATTATTCAAGAAAATATTTAATATTGACAACAAAAAACATGAATGACTTGTGAACACATTTAAATTTTATATTGTAATGGTTTAATCATATGTCTGGTAAATTCTATCAAACACAAGGAAGTCAGTTTTGTATCGAAAGATATTTTAATTGGAGTATTATTAGTGTGTTGTGTCGTGCTAATTGTAACATGTGAATTTCTATTATTCTACAAGTTGATGATATCAGGAACGATTTTTAGCGTGTGTGATTGATCAAACAAGAGTGGATGTCTTTTATTTCTTCATTTAAGTATTCACAAAATGCACATATATCATTAACCTCCCAGTTGTAAATCTTACGGAAATGAATTGGTTTTTGTTCCTATGGTACCATCCACTTGCGATTATGATCAAATGAAGTCATAGCCACCATAATGTACGTTTTGGGACTTTTAATACCATGCAGTTACAAATGTACATACATTTTCGTTGAATTCATTAGAAAAAGTTTATTGATATAATATGTGTACTTTGAATAACGAATAACTTTCCAACTTTGTAAGTTCCAAGTAAAGACAGAAAGTGTTCACTATTCGGATAATGAATAGTTCGTGAATTTACTTCACCCTACAAAGGTAATGAATACTTCCTTAATTCAATTTGACTTTAAGTCAAATAAAAAGCTATTCGTTATTCCGAACAAAGACTATTCTGTATTTAATTTAAACTACGTTAAGTTATAAAGCTAATCGTTATTCCGAACTAAGAATACTCTCTGCATTTAGTTTGAACTACGAAAGTTAGAGAGCGATTCGTTATTCCGAACAAAGAATACACTCTAAATTTACTTATATCTACGTTAAGTAAAAAACTTATTCGTTTTATTCCAAACAAAGAATTCTCTAATTCTGTCTGAAATTACTTTAAACTACATGCAATTATAAAGTTATTTGTTTTTCAGAACAAATAGTTAAATATATATCTACTTTGCCATAGGAAAAGTGAAGCTTAAAAATAATTCGTTACTCCGAAAAGGTAATCTACATTTAGTTTGTTTATGATTTGGAACGACATTAATTTATTCCATTGCCTGACTAGGTCAGTAGTCGTGACTCAGACTACCTGTCAATCATCGGTCAGTTGTTGGTTAGCTGTTGGTCAATCATTGACCAGTTATTGATCATTCATTGGTCAGCCTGTGTTTACTCATTGTGTACTAATAACAATTATTTATTGTGTATTGGTAAACGTTTATTGTAAGTAATATACGTCCACAAGCAGTTCTGAATAGTGACGACATTTACAACAGAAAGCAGGAAATCACCAGAAAACTTTCCGATCAGATTACTACGTGTCACATATAGATACCCATTCATATGAATTCGTGTCTGCATTAATTATTTTCTTATCCCAATACGAAGGAATGAGCGTCATGCTTCAACATCGTAATTTCCGTTTGCATTCCCAACTTTTTAAAATATCTCTAACAAAAGAAAGTTATCAATATCGTATATAATCCTTAATATCATATTTTCTTTTTTATTATTTTCAACATAACACGAAAACTCCATATTTCCATTCTGTCTGCTTAGGATAAGTGAGCTGTATAAATTATGTGCATACACATAGAGAGACAATGTTTTATGTAATATATATGCACAATTACATGCGTACATGTACATTGTCAGACTAGCCCGTAAGCAACTCCTAATTAGATAAATAAAAAAATTCTTCCTCATAACAATATGTAAATACTTACAATACAAATACATTTGTAGCGGTATATGTAATTTACAGGATGTATACATGTGACAGGCAATGCATGTACATCTACTGCAGTGAGCCTCGGGGGTAATGACAATTGATTGAACAGCCATAAAAACTGTCGGGGAGGTGTCCATACATTACACTGCGTCATACGACAAGTTCCCGACAAAAGAGTAATGCTTTTATGTATATATATTACAATTACTTCCCGTATATTTCCTTTCTGTACATTTGGGGAACAAATTATTACATTGAATATAAAGTAAAAAAATAAAATTGTAATGGTTCAATTCCATTGCCAATGCTTTGGCTCGTTCAGAAAATCTATTTATGCGTGTTGTTAAAATAAATGTTCTTTAGGTAATAGATCAATGTTCATCGCCCCTTACCGGGCCCCATGGACGTGTATTAATGAACATTGCTAGCCTATATATATTGAGATCGCGATGTCTGTTCTTCAGTGCTTTCGTTGGATTTCGAGTTTCCTGACTACAAGAGAAAACACTCAAAAAGGCGCCATGCAAGTCCCAGTAGTATTAACCCTTTTAATTGTCTGTCTTCTACATTTAACCAATGGACAATGGTGGGGAAGCGACTCCTTTGAAAGGTCCGACGATTATGACGATTATTCCCCATGGGCGATTGGTAGAGGAAGGGGACATTTCGGAGGAATGCGGCGACGATTTAACCGCTGGGGAAGCGACGAAGATGATTTTGATGATGATGACTGGAACATATACAGACACAGATTTGCCTCCAGAGGATTCAATCGAATGGCGCCTCGTGCAGCTCCACGAAGAAATACTTGGGGTAGCCAATCCAGCTTCCGGACCACACAGGGGGCGTGGCCAGCAACTAATCAAAGACAGTCTCGGCGGACATGGTCGTCACCAAATTCGTTGTCTGCATGTAAGTTTCAAATATTATTTAATTATTTTTTTTATTTTTTTTTTCTGTGAGTTTGGCTGTTTTGTATGTTGATCTACTTTCATGAAGGAAAACCATTACTTGGAACACTTTGTTGTGTCAAGAAATCAGTAGAGATGCAAAAGGACATCTCCACGATTCGGTACACCGAATGTTTCCTGGATGGTCACAATTTGATTTCTGTTTTAAAATATAAAAATCCTTCCATAATCCCTTTGATTTATTGAATATCCATAGAATATATTTGCCCTCCCATCTTTTACGTTGTCAATATGAAGGGCGCATCTTCGTCACTCGAATTAGGTTACATGTATTGAACAAGAAACCTCTCGGCGCTATTCCAGAAACAACAGATATTATTGATAGACAATGAATTTAATAATTATGCTTCTATCACGTTTCTATATTTCACTCAATTTGGTTTTCTAGCAATAGCCTACATTGGTTTCAGTTGGACCAGTTTAGTTTAAACAATGAATAATATATGTTGTTGTAAAGGTAAACAGTTCATAAAGTTACTTACACATTGACTTTATAAACGTTTTGACAAAAAAGTACGAAACTTGGATTATGAATTATGGTACTTCTTCTATGACGAAACGCATTTTCTTCCATATTATTTCGAAACTAGGAAACTAGAAAGTTGAACCATGTTTTCTTATTCAGTGTGGTACGTGATAATACACGACATACAAATGTAATCTATGAACGATATAGCCGTTAACTATAAAGGGCAATAACTCTGATAAACATACGTTAAATATATGAAAACATAAAATGTAATGTAGGATGCTTCCTTAAAGTCAAAGTGATGAATTTCTATTTATAATAATTATTATGTTTTAGCCACAACAAAATAAAATTACTGTGCCAGAAGTAAGTACGACTTTGCTGACTCAGCTGAAAAGTGTAATGACATTCAGCTCTGCTTGTTTTTCTATTTACGGTATAATACGATGCTTATGTATATGAAAGCAACGTAAGGTGTGGTTTTGTATGCTTGGGATTGAGTTGAAATGGATAATATTTCTAATCTTTGCATATGCTTGCTTTTAAGGTGATGATCTATAAAGAATGTATAATATTATACATGTGTGTAATTTGAAATAGCTCAGACATGAATTTTAAATGTTAAAATGTGTTTGGAATACCTCTTTCATATTATAACCTTAAATGTCAAATTTCACAACGCCTTGTTAATGTTGAATATTGTTAAAGAGAAACGGTCGTGACAAAATGACAAATTTGTAATCGGTTAAAATATACAAATAGCGAATGTTTCGAAAGTCTTCAATACAGCATTAACAATTCAGAAACAGTAGCATGCATTGTTGATTTATCGCCATAATTTACTGCATATCAAGATGGTACCTGATGTATCTACACATGCTGAATACTATACAGTATTGGTATGCTCTTCGTTCACGCTTTTAGCTTTACTTCTTTTATCATTGTCAGTGCAGAAAAAAACCCTGATTATATATACAAGGCGAATAAGTAATGTATATACACAGAATACGGTAAATGTGCTTAAATCACATTTAATAGTAGAAAAACCCCATTTTGTCATTACGTAATAAAATCTCACTGTGTATTCCTAAAAATAGGCAGGTAGGAAGAAACTGACGAGTGTTATTTACTAAAACCTGTACGCATACTTACATTTCGGAAAATAGTGGCATCAGTTCAGAATAAACCGCGTATATTAGACATGTATCTGTTATAGATTTTTTTCAAAATTACCCAATATTTCAACATTACCAAAGCGATTGCATTATGGGACCAGACATTCTCGATCCTCATTGGCTGCCAAGCTTACTTGAACACATTATGCTAAAAGAGTGAACCAAAGGGACGTAACTCTTGTTGATCAAAATCGACTTCCGTTCTATCTATACTTCAATATTTAAAGTCATTTTTGTTAACCTAGCACTTCTTCTGAAATCCCATATCATTTACCATATAAAGTTCCTAGAGGGATAAGACAAGTGTATGATACTGTTTAGAGTCATAATTAAGTCGGCAAATACTGTGTCTCATACCAAAGTCCTATCTAATCACATGGGCGTGTCTAGTCTTACATTAAAAAGGTAGCCAGAAATGCATATATATCAAGACATAAAGGTATTATGGCTATTTATATATATATATATATATATTATCTATGTATATATTATATATATATATATAAGACTAGATATGGCCCTGTGATCTAATGGTACTTTTGACGTTTACGACACTTGCTGTAATTATCATCGTAAAATATACATCTATATGTGATGGAAACATATTCATCAATCTTTATATTTCACGTTGTATATTGCAGAGAAACATAGGATAATGATTTATCTATGTGTGCGGTATATCCAATAGCAATGTGTCAAATTGATGGCATAAACTTTCCAACGTACAAGTACCATTACAATGCAAATGGACATTTAATTAGTATAGACAATCTTTAATAAAAAAACAAAGATACATCATCGCCCTGTCTAAATATTTTGAAATCAATTACATTTGGTGTCTTAAGGTAATGAATGGATATATCAATCATACTATTTTATATACAACTTTTGGAAAACCAAATTAAGATATTGTACGCTGTTCAAGATATAACTTTCCCCGTTCTACATTTCGATTTAAATTACAAATGTACACACAAGTCGATTTGAACGTCATTGATGGATCTTGACAATAGCCAAATGAGCTTCACAATTAAAAAAAATGTAAGTAATTACACGAGCTCTAGCAATGATGACAAATCGGATTAAAGGTACTTTGTCAAATGAATGTTTGATGACACGTGTACACCGGATTGACTCAAAAGGTGTAATCAATAAAAATCATAAATATGTAAATTGATGCATTAATTTTGAATTAGAATTCCATATAAAATTTAAACACTTTTTTAAAAGAAATAACATGGATATTTAATGCTAATCACGATGACATAAAAAAATCAAAGTAAACAATAAGCCTAAGATAATATAACAGGTAGAATATTCAAATATCACACGGAGACGAAATGGTGAATGGTTACATTAATTGTGTACTAAACCCGGTTTTATTAAAAAGATACTTGTTGTTTCTACAAACAATATTGAAGATGACCAATTTGATATAATCGTACTGACAATGTAATTACATTCTCACTACGTTACAAGAACATCTAACAACATCCCATTAGAGGTCACGTCGGGGTGACCTTTGAGATGTATATTTCACTTTCAGGGCGAATTGTCAATTTGTTGCTGTCATCAAAGCAAACCATTTCGGAACAGTATGCATCTGAAGCAAACCATTTCGGCACGCCTTGTATGCTTTTTGGGACGAAATGACTTGAAACAAATTGACAGAATATGCAAGCTATGCACTCTAGTCATGCTAATTCGGACATATAAAATTCACTTTCAAGATTCTGGAAGTAGTCATTTGATTGGCTAATCCGAAAGGTCAAAACGACGTGACCCCTAATGGGATGTTGTTTCATGCTGATAAATTATTATAACTGATCCACTTCAAATATAACTTTGTCCCTGTTTGTTATTACAGTATGGATGATGAGGGATTACGACACCCCAGACTTCTTTGACTTCTTCGGCTAAATGACGTCACATCCGCCCTCTATGACTCCAAGTCGCCCACAGCACCCCATGTGAATTCCGGCATTAAATGCCGCCAATTTGTTGTCTCGTTGCCTGTTATAACTGTTTTGTCCTTTTTCACTTTATTTTCCAATGAAGTGTGTCATGTGACTTGTTATCTGCTATTAAATAATTTATACTGTACAATTTGTAGTTTTTTTGTTTTTTTTTGTATTATTTATTGATTTACTTATGCTATTTTTTCAGCACATTGTATTTGGTATTGTAAATATATCCTCATCACAACTACAACATACATATAGATGCTCTGCAGAAGAGCCTAAAATCGGTCATATCCGATACTGTGTAGCTCAGACAACAGACTAATCGCCAGGATAACTATGGTGTTTCCCGCGTTTATGTCGAAGGAGGAGGGGCAATATTGGAAATTTGGCCCTAAAGGAATACCATAGATAGCACTGAGGAAGAAGCATGGCGGATACTGCAAACATTGTTATTTTTAACGTAATCTATTTTTTGTGACAGGGATAAATTTCGAACATAAATATCTTGAAAAATATATATTTTTCACAAATATCTTGCTAATTCGTTTCATTAGCAGACATTTCATGTGATACAGAGTAAATTGATTCAACAAAATGAAACTTAAGCTAGCAGCGTCATTTCAGTATTGTTAATTTGAAGCTGAAAACTGAAAAGAGAAGAAAGGAGATGGAGGAGTGAGAAGAAAATAATACTTCTGAATTAATATATATGTATATATATACCACTCCTAGATATTTATGATTACATGACGATTTGGATACCAACGAGAGTTTATGCTGCAAACTTCAATTGGATGCGATGTTAGTGAAGAATACATATATACGATATTAGCCAATTCCAATACAAATTGAGAGATAGATTCAGTAGAGTTGAACTTATTGAATCATTCTAGTACTCGGCATTGATGTCATGGACCCAAAGTGTTAATATCTTGGAGGCGACGGAGGAAACTCAAAAAGGTCGAAAGAAAGGTCAAAGCTCGATAGGGAGGTAAAAGCCCCGTATTTAAATATGTTTCACAATTTTCAACATGTCTGTCACCTATAACATGTATAAGTGTTTACCACTGTTTAATATTTTGCTTGATACTTACTCGGTGCAAAGGCTACAAATCGCGTCAACATAGCATATGCTGTATCAGTACTGGTTTTTTAAAGCATAGTTCGTCGCAATGTATATACCATAACGACACCAAGCAAATATGGAGTGCAGATCGGTGATACAAGTACATGTATGATGTTACAGAACGTCATATCAATGTTCGAACCCATCTACGTGTCACGTCAGTTGGCTAATTCATTATAGAAAACGTGTTTGATATTAATTTATCACTGTTTTTAATTAATTTCACTTTATATAGATGCACGTTGTTCTAAATTCACCATATACACCGTAAACGTACCTGTGTATAGTTATTTTATATAACAAGAGAAGGCTATATATTTATATACACACATTGTACATGTAAGGGATACCCACTCTTCTGTATCTGGAATTCTCGCAGTTTCAATACGATAAAACAAAAAAATGTGTGGGATAATATACCACAACTTATGTCAAAGTACATAATACATGGCGAATAAAAATGTTAGATACGAAACAAAACAAGAACATACGAAAATGTGAGATACTTTAAAACAAACAAAAAAAGTTTAAAAGGTGTCAACATTCCAGACATGCCATTACAACTTAGATCACTATTTTGCCTGAAACCACTGGAGTTTGAACTTCTGACATACAAAACTACACTATGCCACGGTACACGAAGCTCTAACGAATACGTTAAAGGGATAATATTTCGAGTTAAACGGGGCCTTCGGGTTATCCGAGTTCCAGTTAACGAAGTTCACCTGTATTCTCTCAGGCTTACCGATGCGGTAGGAAACCGCTATACGTGCGTACAGTTCATACATTTCAAATATTCATCTTCGGTAGAAGAACTATATATAAGAAATATATGTACAGTACGAGGAGGGTGATTTGGTACGCAAACGCTCACAGAGCGTTTGCGCTGCGTGAGCGTTGGGGATTAAAACCCTGCTGCAATCCCGCTACAATCCCGCGCAAGCGATGTCGCTGCGATCCCGCTCACACGGCGATTCCGCTCTGATAACGAAGCAACCCGCTCAGCCAGCGATTTAGATCCGGCAGGCCTGCAAACCCGCTCACGAGGCAATCCCGCTCTGGCGGATTAGCAAAACCGCTCAGTCAGCGATCCCGCTCCGGCGGGCCAGAAACCCGCTCACGAGGCAAACCCGCTCAGCCAGCGAACCCGCTTAGCCAGCGAACCCGCTCAGCCAGCGATCCCGCTCACGAGGCGATCCCGCTCCGGCAGGCCAGCAAATCCGCTCATCCAGCGATCCAGCTTCTCTTGTCGCTTCCCTAGAATGGGCATAAGGAATTCTTTGTTTTATGTTACGATGAATAAGGAGGAATTCACATTTCTTTCATCAGAAACGTCTGCAGAATGTAATATAACGTTTCCAAATGTGTTTCGTAATCACTTGCTTGAGTGATTCTGTAGCGTTAGTGAAGAAGTTGATTTGACAAAAATACATTTATATGTTTGTTATTGTAAAATCACAGAAAATGGGTTTAACACAAAGTTATTTCTTTAAACAATATCTTAAAATATAAATGTTTGCATTAACGGTAACAATAATAATTATGTTCATGTAGTTATGCGACAACGGGCTGGTATACATCGTAAATGTACATCGTAATGATCGATTTTGTCCTTTGTGTTCTGATGGTGTTGGTGACGAGTATCATTGTTTATTTATTTGTAATTATGAAATAGTATGCTAAATTAGAAATGTATACATTCCAAACTATCATTGCACATTTGTACATACCCAGATCCGGCAAAAAGGACAGGTGATTAGTTTCTAAATACGTTAGTGTTAGTAGAGAGTGGGTAACATTTGCTGTGTTTCTGCCATGTGTAAAATTTGCATTTTAGGTGATGCTTGATCAATTCAATTCAATTCATTTGATTACTTTCGGCTTGACAGCCAATCGGTTTTGTACTACATGATACAACAAGATGTAACTACGTAACACACATAATTATATACGTCTGAGCAGAGACTTGCATATATATATATATATACATCTCCGGTCTGAGAAAACTATAAAAATCTAACGAAAGATTTAATTTGAACGATAGCGCATTGCAGTGGTGCCGTGCTGGTCGAATGAGAAGGCTGAGCACATTGACTTGTTAACGGTAATCGGAGCCACTGTAATAAGCGCATATGTACATGTATAAGCTCTCTTGTGACACTGCGATACATCTTACTGGAAATTTCCTGCGATTCGCAGTAAAGCAGGAAATGTATGTATGTTTGTTACGAGAGTAAGGTACATGATGTAGCGCATGGCGAAGGAAAATGATCATGAGTAACACGTGTACAATTGTACACTATTCATACATGTACTGTATACTGTATATCTACAAGCTATGAAGCATACAACGATGTCAACTAGCAAAATATGAATGAATTGTATACGTGTACTAGACGTGTATATCACAGAGACTTGAAACAGTCTATATCTTACAAAATATCACGCACGCCAAGAAGTATCGGGGTGCCTCGTTCTTATACCCAGATGACACATAATTCGACGCCATATTTGATGCAATGCCTCGTAGCGTTTCGAAATACACTGGTATAGAACGCCATAGCTACCTTAAGACCAAAGGTCTTATATCATCATGTCACTATGTTATATCATCATGGCGACATAATACTATAACGTGATGCTATAAAATGGTGATATAAAACCTTAAGTCTTTAGGCAGCCACATGTATGGCGTTCCATACACTGGGATTAAAAGCCTATTTTGTGGCGAAATAGACAGAAATTAAACGCAAGTCACACGTTTGATTTCTGGTTTGGTATAATTTAACAAAACTGTGTATAGTTTGATATTATGAGAGGGAAAGAGGTATGGTCCTTTTCCGCTTATCCTGACCTAGGCCACGTACAGCGATAGTACAGGTGAAATATCATGTGACCCCAGTGATTCCCACCGTACCAAAATAGATCGTTATGGTCCATTGGCGCGCAATGTGTTGTGAACGGATTATGTAGTCAAACAATACCATATGAAATAAAGTTAAATTGACATGTTAAATAGGAATATTTACACTATTAATCCATATATGCCTGTTGTCAACGCTGCAGTTCTTTTACATTTTACTTGTAATGAAACCGAGCAAATAGGTTATAATTTCACTCTTTTTCGTTGTTGTATCCAAATGAAAATGTTGCGTTCTGTGTCACCCGTGTATGTACGTTACTTGGCCACCTCAAGCTGTATGTCACCACATTAACAGTGTGAACAGTAGCAGCACAAACATGTCTGAATACGATCTGGACATGAGAGTTGAGGTTGTTGAATTTGGCGAATATTGCCGACAAGAAGTCGGAATCCAACAATATAAGTTTGAGTTTAAAAAAAAATAAATAGTGAAATTGACTCTGAAAATGACCGCTTGGTTAACACAGATTGGTGTAATAATCGGTCAATCACCAATAAATGTACATTAGTTATGTGTTTACCATTTCTTACTCATTACCAAAGAAAGGAACACAGCATCAACATTTTTAAATAAAATTATGTGCCATTTCATTCGCAAATTAATATTCAAATAAACATACCAACAATACAACAGTTCTGGATATTTTGGTTTGTGAGAAAAGACGATACACACGTACAGTAAATGCATGCGTTATATTCTATACAAAACCCGTTTCTAGTAATGAAGGAGACTTAATTCAGAAAGTAAAATATTATAATCATCATGATCTACAATAGACTAAATCTCTCCCGTATGAATACCAGTGGTGAAGCCTACAACAAACTTCTACATATACAGATTTTATCCCTTATTTTACATGCCATGGTCTCAGGGATTAAGGACGATTAAATGCTTGAGAAAGATATAATTTATATACGATCGTTGTCAGTGAAATTATATAAAAGTGATTCGCAACAATTATAATATAATTGATACTTTCTGTACAGGTATAAAGCATAGGTACTTATTAAAACCATCATTTTAGCTCCGTTTTTTATGATAAAAACATACAATTTATTTCATCGTGACTAATCATAATTAATACTAAAACTTATAAACTCGCAATGATTTTCGTGTATGATTTTTTTTTTCAAATTTTTTTAGTTTTTTGCTTTTATTTTTTTAATTGTGTCTTTATTATGAAGTGATCGAGAACCTTGTGGTTTTGCTTTCCATTCGTGTCGCAAGTCATATCTTCAATTAAAAAGGGACTTTTAAAAGATGTATAACATGTTCGGAGAATTACGAATTCTAAAGTTTGAATGGGTTAGTATACCGCTTAACAATTACCAGGTGTGAAATTACGGTCCACAAGCTCGTCACACCTGTCACTGCACCACAGGTGTCTGTGATTTCTGGTGTTCTAATCGGCACACGCCGATAATTGCTCGTGAGTTCACGTGTTTGGTTTCTGTGCGCTTCAAAAAAGTTCCGAAGACATGCTTTTACAGGTTGTACATAAATTGAGCTTGAATTTTATTAAGAATTGCGTTTATACTATAGGGAATACATTTTCAAGTTGTTGAAATCAAACACATTATTTTTGGAATTCAGTGAGTTTTGTTTTCCTTACAAACGTAAAAATTCGTATCTCAAAGGTTTGTCTATAGAATAATTAACCTAAGTTACCTCATTCATTTATATACCCATGATGTTGAAAATTTACTCTATGAATCTTGTCTGGGAGTTACTGATCTTTCGTGGACACGTTTTATCAATTGCGGACAATTACTTACAATCTTGCTGTTTTGGCTAATAAAAAATTCAAAATGATTAGCATTTATTTCACATCTTGTATGAATTGCATTTTAAACTTGTATTACTAGAAGTATTATAACCGAAATCAATACTGGTACATTTGTATGTAACAAACCGGTCATGCCCTCATAATAAAGGCTATATGATGTAAGTCGTTATAAACGGCCCGTTATTCAAATGTCATACATGTTACAACGACCCGTTAAAATAAAAAGAATTATTTAAATATACATGTTATATACGACCTGTTATAATAGAAAATAAATAAGA
This sequence comes from Pecten maximus, assembly GCF_902652985.1. Taxonomy (NCBI): domain Eukaryota; kingdom Metazoa; phylum Mollusca; class Bivalvia; order Pectinida; family Pectinidae; genus Pecten; species Pecten maximus. Next base: position 29,603,190 of record NC_047029.1, read on the forward strand.
TGATACACGTTGTATTTGGCCCGTTATAATAGAAAATTAGTAAGATGTTACATGTTGTATATGGCTCGTTATGAGAGAAAATTAGTGAGATGCTACATGGTATATATGGCCCGTTTAAAAAGAAAATTATATGTCCCTGGTTTCGGTAGCACTTGTTTACTAATTCACAAATATAACTCGGAGAGTTTATTCAGCACTTTCATTTTTGTTGTCTTATTCGAATTAATTACAGGCACGTGTTCACGTTTGTTTCTATATATTTCCTATATGGGGGCTCCGATCGTGTTCAACCTGTGACGTCACAGGTCAGAGGTCACCAAAACGAGGTCTTCAGGTGTGTTTTCGAGAAAAATCGCAATTACTCGGTAATGGGTCGGCCGATTGTTATGCGGTTTTCTGCATTCTTGTTTATTAATCAATACCAATAACATATTTCAATATAATTTTTCGTTCAGGGTACACTTTAACCTATCTTCAATACCATTACAGGTAGGACGGTAGATATAAAGTTCTCTGACTGCAGTTCAAAGGAACCTTGCAATTTACCTGTAATGAAATTCACAACTTACCTAGCTGTGATCGGGTGACATGTTGACAAACGGTGATGAGTACACAAGCAAATTCACACAAGTTCCGAATAATCTAATATTTATATAATTGTCTGTTGCCAACTTCAGGAGGTATCAAACGCTATTAAATCAGCGGTAATATGTCCTTTTATCGAGTAACAATTAAAGAACACAGAATGCCATTTTTTTCAGGAAATTCAAAACCAGGAAAAATATGCATAGAAAAAAGGGAGAAAGATTCTACGATCGGTTTATGTACATGTTTGTGACAATTAAATAAGACACACTTAAAAATCATCTAAACTTTGTCGTAGTAAAAATACTGTCTATCCGGAAACTTTTTGACCGTCTCAACTATGACTGTCAAAACCTTTTTTTATTTCATTTTTTTTTCAGCTATGCCACGCGATATTAGGTAAAATGTATCTTATCTAGATAGTTGTTATTAATATTATATACAGAAACAATAATCGGTAATTTCGAACAGCATATTTACAAAATTGTACATTTTATACATGTACAAGTACATGTAATTAAGATCTAGAATATCTTCAAATGCTGTGTGATTTCCGATAAATAATTCTGCCAATAGAACTTTAAAGCACATTTTTTCCCACATATTTCAGAATAATAATTTTGATAATAATATTTCATATTAATTTTGCTGAATAACATATGCATTTAGCTGTTTTTAATCACTCCCTCTTATGAGAAAGATATACAGTCGAACCCGGTTATATTGAAATGCTCGGGGAATGAAAAAATACTTCAAATTAACCGGTTTTCAATATAACCGGGATCCAGCCTTTTGCCGACATATTTCAGTACCGCGCTACGTCAAACAACACACCATTGTTTAATATAGTTGATTTTACTTAGTCAGTATTTACAATCGGTTGCAAAATGATAATAGTTTCACAGTTTATTAAAAATAATGTTAAGTTCGACGGGAGAAGTCTTCGACTGTTGCTTGTTTTTGTTTTTGTTGAGTTCGGGGACACACGTGAGAACAGTTTCCGTACATCCGGGCTAATTTCAAAGAAAGTACCGTCTGAAATCAGACATGTGCGTCGATGATAGATGGATTTTCACGAATTGTTTGAGGGTCGTTGTCAAAATCACTGGTCTGGTTACGTTGTTTTCATTTTCTGTCGAATCCCTAAGAATGGCCTCGTCGTTTGTAATTGCCTCGCGTGTAGTTAAATGAGAGTCGATTTAGATGTATATATGTAGCAGAAGCCAAAATAAGCTGTGTCCCTCGAGGTATATTCATAAACAAATACAGATTCATGCTCATAACGAACGCATTTAATGATTAAAAGTCACAATATATTTGTATTGTGTAAATTAGAATTTCATATTTACCTATCTATTGATCGGACGCACGTACCGTAACGGCCGGTAATTATATAATCTAAGCTAGTCGTGGCGACTTTCAATTTAAGCGATACATAAACAATGGTTTAGCATTGCCAGGGGCAATAATTTCCTTTCAAATAAAGCGATATTTCAAATAAACCGATTTCAAAATAACCGATGAAACAATACAAAGACAAAGAAGGCATTTGGACGGGGATTTTATTTCACTTCAAATTAAACGATATTTCAATATATCCGATTTCAAATTAAGTGGGTTCGACTGTATATTTTTATCTAGATATTCTTTATGTAAAATGTCATGCTTCAAAAGCTATATGTTGGTAAAATATTAAAAGGAACACCAATACCCCAGTTCCCGTCATCATTCATGAACTTTCTAAAATATCATCAAAAATTCATACTGAAATCAAACTTTGAATTCTTTAAATGAATGAAAACAGAGAATTTTTAAAATACTATGAAGTTGAAATTCAAATTAATCTGTTAAACCAACAAGGTTTATCAAAACAAGATTATGAAGAAATTAAGGAACAATTCATAAGCAAATATAGACAAACCAGATTATGCGAAATGCACAAACAGTACGCTCGTTAGATATTTTGATAGGGTAAATATCAATATAGGCAAAGATATTATCTAATGAAAGTGACGGAACACAAGTCCGCTCGAGCGGGTCCACTACAAGTCCGCTCGAGCGGGTCCGCTACAAGTCCGCTCGAGAGGGCTTGAGCGGACATGTAGCGGACCCACTGGAAGCCCGCTTAAAGCCCGCTCGAGCCCGCGCCCGAACCCGCTCAAGCCCGCTCGAAGCCCGCCCAAATCCCGCTGCAAACCCGCTCAAATTCTGAGCGGATGGCTGCGCGGATCAACGCTCTGTGAGCGTTTGAGTACCAAATCACCCTCCTCGTACTGTATATCCAAATCAACAATATTTGGCCAATCAGATTGCAGGAAACAATCGAAAGATAATTTGGACTTGGTTCTAAAAGAAACCTATGGTGGCATGGATCTGCCATCACATAACGAGATAATTTTGTCAACATAGCGAGATAAATATACCATATAGCGAGATAATAAAACGACATAGCGATATAAAACAACCGACATAGCGAGATAATTTAATGCGTTTATGAAGTCGCTATCTCGACATCTCGTCGCATTAGATGCTACTACTGACATGGATTTTTTCTTGTCAACGTCACGTGACCTCAATTCGGAAATTCAGTTTGCCTGTTTGTTGTAGGTGTTGGGTCGTTCAGCTTCCCTGTCCAAGCCTCGTGTGCACTGGCGTGCTGAACTTCCGAATGGGGGTCAACGTGACGTTGACAAGAAAAAAATCCATGTCAGTAGTAGCATCTAATGCGGCGAGATGTCGAGATAGCGACTTCGTAAACGCATTAAATTATCTCGCTATGTCGGTTGTTTTATCTCGCTATGTCGTTTTATTATCTCGCTATATGGTATATTTATCTCACTATGTTGACAAAATTATCTCGTTATGTGATGGCAGATCCATGCCACCATAGGAAACCATATTCCCATGTAACTCCATATCGATGAATTAAGGACAATATTTATTTACATTTTGCAACACCATCAAAGAAATACAGGAAAAGCTCATTTACTGATGACGACTTTTTAAAATTATTATTTTCATTCCTTAGCATCTCAGTCAAACTTCAATCATACGGAATTTGTGGAGAGTTACATTCTTGGTTACAAAATTATCTATGTCACAGACGACAAAAAGTCTTTTTAAACAATTCATATTCTCAATTGGGTTTAAATTTAGCAGGGGTTCCCCAAGGTTCAATCCTAGGTCCACTTTTGTTTTTAATATATATAAATGATATTGCCGATGTTCTTGAGTCAGCTGCTCGTCTTTTTGCAGATGATACCTCTATGCTAATGTCTTCGTCATCCTGTCTTGAAATTGAAACTGTTTTAAATAGGGATCTAAATTCTTTAAATCTTTGGTCTAAAACTTGGCTAGTTACATTTAATCCAGACAAAACTGATGTAATATTTATTTCTAATTCTAATGACTTAGACGAAGACCTAGAATTGAACTTTGATGGGAAAAATTTGATTTTTACTGACAACCATAAACATCTCGGAGTATATTTTAATTCGAATGCCAAATGGGGAGATCACATTAACGCAATATACAGTTCTGTTATGAAGAAAATTAACGTTTTAAGAAAATTGAAGTTTTTGCTAAGCCGTGAATGTCTTTTAAGAATTTACAAATCATTCATCTTACCAGTTTTAGAATATGCATGTGAGGTATGGGATGGTTGCACCAAAGCCGAATCAGAATTGTTGGAGAAAGCCCAAAGGGAGGCCATTCGTATCATAACAGGCCTTCCGTCTTATGCAAATATCGAATATTTATATTTTGAATCAGGTTTAGATACCCTATCAAATCGTAGAAATCGAAGAAAACTCCAACTTTTATATAAAATGCAAAATAACTTAACACCAATTTATTTGAATGATCTCCTACCATCTACAGTAGCAGAAAATAACCGATATCCTCTTAGAAATAATAATAATTACAGAGTTCCTCCATTTCGGCTTTCTCTTACAAATAGTTCTTTTATACCATCTACTATTCGTAGTTGGAATTCTTTAGATTTATCCGGACGATCATTACCTTCTTTACCTTTATTTGTAAATTCTTTGGCTTTAAACGTGCAACCATCCCCACCTATCTATTTCGGTTTGGGTGAAAGAAAATTCAATATTATGCACACCAGACTAAGACACCAGTGTAGTCCACTTAAGTACGATTTGTATCGTGTAAATCTTGTTGATGATCCAGCTTGCTCATGTGGATATCCATGTGAGAATGCCTTTCACTTTTTATTTGAATGTCGCCTTTATGCTCAGGAAAGACGTATTATGCTACAACATATAAATGCCTTTGGAACAGAACCTAGCTTAAAACTTCTATTGTATGGTAATACTCAATTTTCCGTAGATCTAAATTGTCGTATTTTTAGACTTGTGCATTTATTCATAAAATCCAGCAACAGATTTTAAAATATTTATAAAGTTCTTGTGAACTATTGTGTTTGTATTAAATTTTCATAGTCATTCAAACTTTATGCCTATTTCTATATGTAATATACATGTGTTTATATGTGTAATGGGAGAAGGCCTTAGTAAGTTGCAATAACTTGTGCCTAATCCCTTTTCCTTAATTGAAATAAAATATGTTTAAAGTAAAAGCATCTCTACTGAACCAGACGTTAATGCGGGTGTAGAGGATTATTTTATATGGACACGACGCTGAACCACACGGTACACTATATGAGGATTATTTTATATGGACACGACGCTGAACCACACGGTACACTATATGAAGATTTAGACAGAGACTTATAATTAGTGATGGTGAAATAATCAAAGCAATAAATGTTTAAACACGAACAAGATGATATTTCAAATGAATATATTTTAGTTAAGTGTAGATATGTACTTTTACAATGTTTACGAGTGTTATATGATAATGTATTTAAATCCGGATATTTTCCGGAATCGTGGTCAAAGAAAATATTGTACCTGGTTTAAAGAAGGCAGATGCTTATAATTAAAATAATTAGAGGGGTATAAAGTTGTTAGCTGTTTCGAAAAACTCTATACATATTTAATTGATAACAGGCTGATTAATTCTGATATATCACTTACATTGACACCATCATTACTGATGCGTAGTACGTAGCACATAATCCCCGTTATATGATATTGGCACGGCGTGATACTACACGTGAACAGTTGGATTGTGCGTCACACACATTACCATGATTCGCGGATAAAGACATACCAGACAAAATCAACATGGACTGACGTTCACGTGGAGATGGAATCAAAAGGTCACATGTTGGACAAATGATGTTCATGCAGTCAACATCGAGTTTATAACTAATTATATCGTGATATTTCCGTATGAAAATAATAAATCCGTTTTCGGTCCCCTGCTTTCTCCATTTTCCGTAGTAAATTGGTTTGTTTCTGAACTATATGCGAGGCAAGCGGGCTACCAAACCAATTTGGAAGTTTATTGTTTTGAAATAAAAAAATATGTAAGTTTTTTTTCTCGAAAAAGGTGAAAGAAAGGAATACCCCCATGTCGATATCCCTGACACCCTATTCCCGCTGGTATTGGACTCAACGTCTTTAGCTGCCTTAGGATTCTAATAAAACTGGGTTATCAAAAAAAAAAAAAAAACTAAATATTAATAAAACACACACACACACACACACACCCTCACACACCCACAGGCAATATACATTGGCTCCAATCCATATGCAATCTAGATTATACTTCCGATGTGTGCATTAAAATGTCCATTTTTAACATTCGTTTATGCAATTACAAACAGATATACAATTACATATGGAATTAACTTTACCAAAAATGATCACATTGTCGTACATTCGATATACAATGTAAACAGTATACACATGTATGTCCATACGAAACTGACAGTTTCGTGCGATATTCTGAAGGGATGGAGATAAATTTCATAGAAACGTAGTTACAGTAAAGGATATTAACCAACCGTGGACTGCGCGCGGTTAGAAGAGTAACTACGGTAAACTCAGGGGAACTCTTTTGTGTCGTGAAAACAAGAAAACGCAACACTAGGAGCATTCGTTTTCAAGAAAATGTTATTAGTGTCGTATATCAGTGATATATGATGTTTAAAGACAACAAGATAAGAAATGAATATAAAATTATATAAGCATAATAAATAATGCCTAGATATTGACCACTATTGTACATAATTTAATCAAATTAATTGCTTTCACTATAATTGCAATAGTTGCTCCCCCACAATGGCTCCCACAGGTGGTTTATTGACGTGGATTTTGTTATCGTTGAATATAGCTGTGTCCGTCTGTTGGGATAACGATGACCTAGAATTATTCGATCTGGTTGAGGAAGTGAATCGAAATTTTTACGATGTATTGGGTCTGGAAAAGGTAAAACATCAAAAATCTCTCGCACGTCATCGTTCATTTTGACAGCCTCAATCTGTCAATCCTCACGCCGACTCATGATCATGTCATGAACAAATGAACACTGACCACAGTTACATATAGCTGAGAGTCGGTGAGACAAAACCTAGTTATGAGCGGGGTCATGTAGGCGGAACACCAGTGACTAACTAATTATTTAAAATCCAATCTTTCTGTAGATGATGCCGATGATGAAGAGTTGCACTTGTGCAATATTATACATGTTCTAGATCTGTGCATTTGTTATAACGTGCAGTACTATATATAGTGTGGGACACAAAATTACCATATTATCATCTACAAGAGGTCTAGTCTGTCCGATGCACCAATAATCGCATTGAATGATCTGGGGCGATATAGAGCTACATGTTTGTGTATATGGCAAACGTTTCTCACTAAGTTCTAACCTGTGTAAAAGTTCAAGGAGTAGTAGTGTGCAGCTAGAATGAATATTCATACCCTGCCTACACTGCTCTCTGGCAGACCATCTGTCAGAAATTGTCCGTCCGTCGTCCAGAGCTACGTTAGTGTGCAGCCAGCCGGGATCGAACCCACAACCCTCGGCTTACTGGTCCGCCGCTCTACCGACTGAGCTAAAGGGAAATTCCCCCTATCCGGAAGCTAGAAGGCGACCATACAACTATGTACAGTATTTACAATGTAAAACCTGGCCTACTACACTACTCTCCTTCAACGTGTTCGCCCCCGAACACACCAACCCAGGTTCTATCTCCAAGGAAGCCTCTTGCTTTCACTTGGATTGGTCTGCGGCACCAATGTAAAAGTTCAAGGGGTAGAGGGGTAGTAGTGTGCAGCCAGCCAGGAGCGAACCTGCGACCCTCGGCTTACTGGTCCGCCGCTCTACTGACTGATCTAAAGGGAAATTCCCCCTAGCCAGAAGCTACATATGTACATTGTAGAAGGCGACCATACATATACAACTATGTGTAACAGGGTGTACTCATTGCACTAAGTCACACTTGTTTGTGCTGTTTTGGATGTACCCGTGTCACCACGGGTATATCGTGTGTCGTGAGTTGCACGTGATTCCACCTGCAAACATCACCACCCTGTCTACCCTGTATGTCCCATGCACTTAGCACTTAGCTGCGAAGCAGGACGGAGCTCCTGCATAGATATATATATGTTCACAGTATTGCCTTCCTCTTCTGTCGCTGGTAAGTACCTGTATATTACTCATATAACTGTATAACAGTAGCTCCGTATAAATGTATTTTAAATATACCATGCTATAAATAGAAACCGAAACTTACACCTGTACATATATATATTAAGTGATAGTTTCGTATCTTTTATTGCGGGTTCATATATATAGATAATAAAAAACATAGTAACCATAAACTCGTGTCAGAGTTGTATCACCGAGCTAGCGAGGGTTACATATGTACAGTATTTACAATTAAAACCTGGCCTGCTACACTACTCCCTCCTTCAACGTGTTCGCCCCCGAACACACCAACCCAGGTTCTATCTCCAAGGAAGCCTCTTGCTTTCACTTGGAGTGGTCTGCGGAACCAATGTAAAAGTTCAAGGAGTAATATATAGTGTGCAGCCAGCTGGGAGTGAACCTGCGACCCTTGGCTTACTGGTCCGCCATTCTACCGACTGAGCTAAAGGGAAATTCCCCCTAGCCGGAAGCTAGAAGGCGACCATACAACTATGTACAGTATTTACAATTAAAACCTGGCCTGCTACACTACTCCCTCCTTCAACGTGTTCGCCCCCGAACACACCAACACATGAGGTTCTATCTCCAAGGAAGCCTCGTGCTTTCACTTGGAGTGGTCTGCGGAACCAATGTAAAAGTTCAAGGAGTAATAGTGTGCAGCCAGCTGGGAGTGAACCTGCGAACCTTGGCTTACTGGTCCGCCGCTCTACCGACTGAGCTAAAGGGAAATTCCCCATAGCCGGAAGCTAGAAGGTGACCATACAACTATGTACAGTATTTACAATTACAACCTGGCCTGCTACACCTGTAATGTTGTTGGAATATACATGTATGATGTATTTATTGGTATATACAAATGTAATTAATTGTTTATCATTCTCTTTTTCTCATAATTTATAAGTGACTGTGGTATACCAAGATCTTTAGTCATATGCACAGTAAATCATGGTAAAGTTTTGAAAGAACCAGTTATTTATCATGGTAATTTATTATTAGATTAATTATATATATATATATATAATTAGGATTTATTAGTGCACATGGAATCATGCATTTTGGCATGTGTAAATAATAACTGAGAGATTAAGATTTGAAGATCATATTAAAGTTAAAGGAAGACACCTCTATAAACCATATAATTATATATAAATTATAATAGTTATGTTTGTATATACATACACATGCAGCTCTGTCTCTTATAAGTGGAAGTATAGTATATGGTGATCTTCACCTCCTCACAGTGATTTACTTACCAATATTTTATCTGCATTTATCGGGATCTGCATCTGCATGTACCTTTTCCATTGGAAAAATACAGTGGTATTTTTTGCGAACTGTGGAAAAATTATCAACACGTCTTTTTATGTTTAATTTAGAAATAAATAGAAACTATATAGCAAGTAGCATAGATTTATATCTGCTTGAAACACATACTGATCAACATCTCTTCATACAAATTGATGAACAGAGACATTAAATAATTTCTAATTGGGAAAATGAGGACATGGAATTGGAATTGGAAAATTTAAAGTAAAACAATATCTCATAAGAAGAAGATGCCTTTATTTGGCCCCAAATATACTCAAAAATATTATTGTTCTTTCACAATGTTTTCATGTCTGCCTTTTTTAATCGCCATGGCACAAAATCTGTAACAGAGAGAAGTATTGAATATCAAGCCCAATTACATGCTGGGGCTAAAGCTAGTGATCATGAACATGATCATGACCTCTCACTAATTAAGCGAACATGCTAACAATCTGCAGTTTCATGTTATCATCACATTCATTTTTATCCTTACTAACACCATGAATCATACATCTTACAATTACAGGACTGTACAAGTAATGACATCCGAAGAGCCTACCGTAGACTTTCACTGCAGCTGCATCCAGACAAAAACAAGGAAGAAGATGCTGAAGTCAAATTTAGACAGGTTCAAAAATAGTATACTTCTAATTATAAATTATCTTAATTATCATGTTGCTCTTCTGTGCACATAGAATGAAACTACACTGCATGTTGATTATGATACTACAAAGACCTGGTAAATATATTGTGTTAAAATGTGAAATATATAGGAATGATTATAGTGAAAAATACCCTGCCCTCACTGAGCTTCTAACAATTTAAGCAACCTCGCTCTCTAGGCAAATATCCTACCAAAAAGCTAAGGATCAAAATCTAAATTGCAAATACACAAAATAAATGATTTTTTTTATACAAAACATCTTATCTTTCATAAAGTATTAATTATTGCAAAAAGTATGAGTTTGTTTATCATATTTGTTGATTCTATATGTAAGGAAATGTAACAAAAAGTGACGAAAATTAGTTAGAGGAAATAGACAAATGATTCTTGTATTTTATCAATGGTTTTGATAGTGTATAATATGTACAGCTGGTTCATGCAATTTACATATTTCTATTTGATACAAAGAAAACGACATCCTTTGGTAGTCTTTCTAGGATGGATGACAAATAGAATACTGGAGTCCAGTACATGAAATGTATAAACAATTAACAGAGAAGTCCATGACAACATCCCTAGGAAAATCTTCAACAGTTTTAACCATTTAATCTGATTGAGATTTCCTTACAGATGTTGTCTGATCATCTGCATTTATAATCATGTTTTTATTTGGGTAACATAAATATAACATGTCATATTATAATTTTCTAATTGGTAGCTTGTAGCAGTTTATGAAACACTCAAAGATGAAGACAAAAGGAAACGGTGAGTAATGGAATTAAATAAACTAAATATAAATTAGGTTAACTAATTATAAATTAGGTAAACTAAATATATATTAGGTAAATAAGATATAAAGGTATACTAAATATAAAAGCCAAGATGAATAGAGCCTTTCACTCCCATTGGGATGAGACAGGAGACCTCAACCAGAAGGGGAAGGGGGATTTTCCTACCATAGAACCTCGGGCCATTAAAAGGACCCATTCCCCCAAAGAAAATCTTCTGAAAATTCCCGAAATAAAGGACAATTTTTCAAGATTAAAAATATGATAGATGTGAAAAGACCTTAGGCAATTTTGAATAAATAACAGAGGTAAAATATGAAATGAAACGAAAAAAAAAGAATAAAGGTAATATCTATTAGAACATGAATATGTTTGAATTTCTCTTTCCTCCATTTTCCCAATTTCACATTTTGTCATGTAAAAAAATCCCAATTAAATGGACCCTGGACCCAGATGAGGACTTGTACAAAAATCCCTGGGGAAGTTTCTTAAGTGGCCAAACATGAGACATGCTGAATGTTTAATAGCTTAAAAATCTTAACCACTCCCAAGGGGGTGATCATGAATGATTAATTTTTCTTTTACCCATTTTACCCTCATTTGTGTCTCTGAGTATATTAACCTTACATCCTCAATGCAAGACAATTATTATGTGACATTGTTATGAATGTGCGAAGACCATGTGTAGCTTGTGTCAATCCTAGGCTGAGGACACCTGTAAAGTTGTGGATATCCTTGTCAAGGGTAAGATAACACCTGTAAAGTTGTGGATATCTTTGTCAAGGGTAAGATAAACACCTGTAAAGTTGTGGATATCTTTGTCATGGGTAACAAACAATTCTCCAAATACTGATACTAAAAGTAAATTTTTTTCACTGTAGGTTTTGCAGATTTAAAATTTTTGTAAAGGTGTTTGATTTCTTACTTATAAATTTTCTAAAAAATAATCCTTGATTATATAGGTATGAACTTGTACTGGAAAATGGCTTGCCTGATTGGAGACAGCCAGTTTTCTACTACAGAAGGGTGCGGAAACTTGGGATGCTGGAGTTATTGGCCTTTATGTGCGGTATCTTAACTCTTGGCCAATACCTTGTTCTGTGGTCCATTTTCCTGGAGAAAAAGTTTTCCATGGTAAGATAATGTGATTAATGTCCATCAAAAACAGTTGCTTTGATTATTTAAAGTAAGACAACGTTAACATAAACCTTCAAGATTAAATGAAGTTATTTCAGGTTTTAGACAATTTACTACCTGGCAATACCAAGAATTGAAAAAATCTAAAGTTCTGTGGTTTTGTTCTTAATTAGGAGGAAGATCATGAAACTCGTAGAAAAAAGATTGAAAAGAAATTAAGGAAAAACAAACAGGAACTGGAGGATCAGTTTGATGAACTTCAGGAGGAAATGGACTCCTTACCTAGACCAAAAGTCTCTGACCTCTGGCCAATCAGACTGACCAAATGGACTGTCCAGTCCACCATCAACCTCCCCACCACAGTCAGAGAGACAGCTGCAGCTCTTAAGGAGTGGATGCAGAAACGTAACACTGCTGTTAAAGATGAGGAGGATGAAGATGAAGAGGAGGAAGAAGGTTTGGCAAATTATTTGTATTTTCTATTACATTACTAAATTTGACATTTTATGGACTTGGTAATGTGTGTTTTGGAAGAATTAAAATTGCATTGTGTAGCGAAATGTAGAAAAAAAAAACCAGTATGTTATGACTTGACTGCTTATAGGACCAAGCATGTTGCATATACTTGATAATATATCAGAATGCACAGGTTTTATTTGATAGCTGCCATATTTACCCAGCAAAAAGCACATTTCTATGAAAGAAGAATTGCCAACAAGTGCTACTTCCTGAAGACTTTCAGTCAGAAACTATATATTGGGTCCCCTAGGCTTGATAAAGTAACGTAAGCGATCTTTGTGATTGACACAAAGTGTTGTTATATTTCAGTAACTAAGGATTCTGATAAAACTTTGGTTCCTCTGAGCCAATGGGAAATGAAGCCTAGTTGGTTTATTGTGATGACATACATGTAAATTTCAATTTTTCATTGGCAGAAGCTGCTAGAAGAGCCAAAAAGAAAGCACGTCCAGAATTTGTGGACATTGTACCCGTTTTGTGTACAGATGCCGCCCCTGTAGTTTACACTGAGATGATACAGTCTAACACAGCAGAGGAAACCAACACAGACACTGTTCGGGTATGTGGTGTAATCTATAAGGCTCATTCAAGGGAGTTCAATATAGTACTGTATAGAATGTAGTGTATTGAACACTCTTGGCTACCAAAGTTAATTGTTGGACTCGATAATCTAAATTTACCTTTTGTCAATTGTACAATACATGAGAGGTAATAGAATTGCTCTTCAGAATTTAGTGTTCTCATTTCGAAGATGTAACACCTCCTTCTCATAAAAAAAAAGAGAAAAAGAAAAATAAAAAAGAAAGAAAGAAAACGAGACAAGATACAGTACTTTGATTGAAATTTGATGATATGATATAAACAATGGTTTCCAACCATAGCAGGGTGGAGATTGGACAGATGAAGAATTAGCTCTGCTGTCTAAGGCAATGACCAAGTTTCCAGGTGGAACAATGAACAGATGGGAGAAGGTTGCAGGTGTTGTTAACAGAACGGTACCTGAGGTATATGATTTAAAACACTATGATGACCTGAGGTATAGGATTTAAAACACTATGACTGCAGGTTGAATTTTAAAATATCGCTATCAAAGTGTTCTTGAACCTTTAGTCCCTCCTTGGAACTATAGGGGTAAAGAGGCGTACATAATTACCCCTCATCTGTTTGAATTCCATCTTCCATATTTTTGTATTCTATCCCTCTATCCCATAACACTAATTAGAGAATAAATGTATCTCTTAATATCATAATATCTTTGCTCGGGTGATTAATATGGACCTTTATGGATATTCTCCTCATAGAGGTAGGGTAAGTTTTAACTGTTAGAAAATCTGCTTGGATTGATTGGAACATTTTATGTGTAACAGAGCACATGATTAATTCAATTCAAATCACTGCCTCTGCTTGGGATCGAACCCCAGACCTCTGGCTTACTAGTCTTATGCTCAACTGTTTAAACTAAAGAGAAATATCTCTAGCCAAGTGATATATTGTGGCTAGTGTTTACCAGGATTACATACAGTATGCATGTGAAAATTTAAAGTTTTTTATGTCGGTGTTCAGCCTTGATTCTGCAGGAATTACATTCACTCTCAGTCTCACACCCCTGGAATAGATCATCACAATTGAAGGTAGACGACTAAGGTCCCTATTTATTTGGGGTCAGGAAAAAAACCAATACTGACCAATCGCTTAGCTTATGCATTTCTATTTCAAATCAGAGGTGCAAAAACTGAGTTTAAAACCAGTCAATTTAATGATGTGGTGATCTTGAGATTCATTTGATGTACAGCAAAAGATCAAGTTGGTCTTGTTTAATCCACAATAATGCGGGGACTGAGCCTTCATATAGCGTTGATATATTCCAAGGATGCAGAGACTGAACATGACACCTGAAGTATAGAGGATGGTTAGTGTTAAGCCCTTTAGAACACACAAGTTATCTCCCTTGGTACATAAAGTATTCAATCAGGGCGCACTTCTGCACTATTCTGTATTTTCAGAGACAGTGTGTGTGAGTTTGAAAAGCTTTACTTTAAACCTAGAATAATACATTGTTTGAGATACTGATATAATACATTGTTTGAGATACTGATACATTGTGTTTTTGTTTCAGGTGATAGCCAAATCCAAGACGCTCAAGATATCATATGTTAACAAGCTGGACGCATCCTTACAGAGTAATTTTTTTATTTCGATAATAGACAATACTTACCAATAACATAATTATCATAAACTGGTAGGTCAGTATGTGTAATGTAT